>NC_045158.1:7474397-7671897 GCF_900700415.2 Clupea harengus | reverse complement strand
ACTGGTGTTACACGTCTTAATTTTTTAAAGTACAGTATATCAATGCATTTTGACTTTGCACTGCTATGACCTAGAGTGGAAATACATATTTATGATTATGACGGAAAAAAAAACATGAGAAATCAGGAAGTAGAATATGAGTGTAAAAATTAAGTGGAAATGATTGCGGAGCAGTTACCTCTTTATTTCATTTTTTTTTATCTAAACTCTGTGGTGTAATTTATCTGACTTACAGCAACACAGTGCACATATTTTTATATAATGACCTTTCTATTGAAATGTCTTTTTTAAATGAACTATATTATTATTACTTCACTGAAATGATCACCACTGAAATGAACTCAGAACTGCTCAAGTGTTTCTACCATGGGAACATTAGCTGCCACACAAGGAGATGATGTATGTAGAGTATGTATGTTCTGGTTGGGCTAATCTGTAATATTATTTGTTGTATAAACTGATGACTTTGTGTTTTCGTTTTTGTTTTGTTTTTTCAAAAGAAGGTGCATACACTAACTTGGCATATTTGTATTGTTAAATAAAATAAACCAATGCTGGATGAAGCAAACCTGTCTGCCTTTTCCCCATTCATTTAGTACTTATTTGTAGTTATTGATTCTCTGTCACCACTCTCGTGTAAGATCCACAGAAATGAAGAAACAGCTGTTTTAGAAATGTAATTGACTCAGAAACTAAGGAGAGTACTCACAGACCTATTTCTCATAAAAACAATTTAATGCAGACAAAAATCTACTACAAGCTCAGAAAAATGGATTGTAGTCTTTTGTCATTCTTTAGTTTGTTCAGAATTAGTTCAAAATGTATGAAGTCAGTTTATTAAGCATAGTTTATTATTAATTAAATCAGGTAGGGCCATAACATAACCATCTCTTAACAAAGTTGTGGTAATTTGTGAATCTCCAGGCTGTGTTCATAACCTTCATAACATCTGAATATAAGTTTTGCCTAATTCATAGCTAAAGATGCTTATAACACCACAATAGAGTAACAGCTCGATCATATGTCCTTTAATTCCGGTTGACAGGAAAATCAATTATTATAATATTTATTTCCTTGTCAATCCAGGCATTCCATTACATCTGGCCACTATGAGTACAGAGCCATTCAGTTCCATTGGATCATTGTAGCAGTTGGCCTGACATAAACACAAGATTGTTTTGTTGTTCCCATTATAGGGAGACTATTATATAATATGGATTTATTTAGCAGCATTTGATACATTATAAACACAAACCTTTGCTTTAGTTACAATCTGCCTAATCCCGTTTAGTTCTATTTTATGCCAAACCCTCTTCTCTGGTGAAGTGGGACCCCCTGTCCCCAACAACTGAACAATCGTCGGACACAACACAAAACTTAACTAACTAAAACTTGTGAAAAAGATGCTTCATAACACACCAAAAAGCTTTTTTATTTGGAATGTATCTTCTGTATTTTGGAAAACAGAAGGCAAACTATGTAGGCCTAGTAGACAGATTCATTTGTTTATCTTGGTGAGGCACTCCCCCTACAGTAGGTCTGGCCAGCTGCGACAACTTTTCGGTTTCCTCGGAGAGACGTCAAGAGAAAAACACAGTGGACAGTTGCAGTATGGAGAAAGGTTGCTAACGTTAGCTAGCAAGTAGGCAATGTTTACAAACTACGAAGCAGGACATTGGCTGGACAAATGCCTCTATTCGTTGAAACCATAGGAACCTAACTTATAAGTGCAGCAGTCATGGACATGCTCAGTAAACTGACGAATTTGTTTCAACAGGCGTTGGAAACAGTAAGTTAATGCCGAGTTTCAAGAGTTGACATCTCTGCTAGCTGGCTGGCTGGTAGCAAGCTGCTAACTGTGCTCTCTGTATCACTCGTCGGCCTCACCCGAGTTGGCTGTATTTTGTAATGCGTAGTCCCCATACCTATTTACCTAATAACCTTACAATATGTGTCCTTTCAATTCACATATAGTGTCTCTACTGTCATGTCCTGCCGGGTGAAAATGTGTGTTCTGTGTACCACTGTGCGACGTGTCGTCGGTAGCCTACTTGAGTTCCCTGTCCTCCTTTCAGCTGACTAGCTCTGCAAACTTGTTTGTTTCCCTAAATGCCAACTGTTCAGATACTTCAACGTTGTATGGGGAACTCGCTATATTAAGTAATAACATGTATTTGGCAACAAGACATTGTACAGACAGTTCGTTTAGACAAGTTATATTCAAAACGTCGAGTACATTGCTAGTCAAGTAACATTATAAACATGTATCGCTTTGAAGCTTGCTGAGCTCACGTGTCTCCTCGGGCAAGGAACAGCATTCCTGCAGGTCTGGGCAGCATTCTAGCGTTAGGAACGCAATCAGATAGTCCCAAACTAGCTATTACCAAAGTACTGTCCAAAGTCCCTTTTCTGGTTATTCTTTCTGGCTTGCTTGTTCATATGACCGACTTTACTTCAAATATTACATTCTATTATATTATTATATTGTGAATGTCAGACACAGTGAGTAAAGCATTACTCGGTTGTTCATTCTGATTGCTTTTGTGCAGAGGGAGCCTTTAGTGAATTTACTGGACTCCTTTGTTGACCACTGGAAGGGGATTACAAATTACTACATCGAAACTACAGGTAAACCATCTGTGCAGTCAAATAGGCTACCCATCACTTTCTTTGTTAACCTAATTCACTTGGAAGGCTATGTACACATGCAGTTAACTAATAAAGCCGGCGATTCATATGAATGAGTACACAGACATGCATGCACACACATGCAAACACAAGCACATGATCACAAACACTCATTATGTACACTCTTCTGGAAAAGTCCACCTGAGCACCCCTTATTGTGTAAAGTTTATGCCACTCTCCCATATGTGTCATCCAGATGAATACCGTCCAGTCAAGCAAACAGACATCCCTTGGAGGTTGAAGCAGATGCTGGATATCTTGGTCTATGAGGAGCAGCAGCAGCAAGTTGAGGACACTGGCCCGTGTTTGGAGTATCTGCTGCAGCACAAGCTACTGGAGACGCTCTGTACCTTGGGCAAAGCACAGGTAACACTTGGATCTTCTGTATACATGCAGCAACTGAGGTTGTCTGTGACATGGTTTCCTTTAATAAACCCCATTGTACTTTATTGGATATTGTGCCAGATCAAGAGAGGATATTTATAGACCTGTGAGGACTTTGTGGACATTTATAACTCTTGTGGAGTTTAATTTACGTAATGTGTTTAAACAGACAGGAACACTCTGGCAGGATGAGTTTGCTTAATCCTGTGCAATATGATTGAAATGAATAAGGGGGTGAGGGGGGGGGGGGGGGGGGGGGGGGGGGTAGTCTGCGCTGTCCCCTTGTTTTAGGAAGGAAAGGCCTAGTTTATCCTTTCTAGTTTGCTGGCTGAGCTCCTGACATTGACCTCCAACTGGTCTCACTCTATCCTGCTGTTCAGTACCCTCCGGGCATGAGTCGGCAGGTGCTGCTCTTCTTCTCCAAATTCCTCACCCTGATCCAGAAGCCTCTGCTCCACATCATTAACGTCTACCGGCCAGTTCAGGTAAGCTCTAAACATCTATGACACCTTTTAGAGTGTACTGTATAGAGTGTACGTCTGCGGGTCTGTGAATATGACACAGCGTCTATGCAAGAAACTGGTCCATCAGTGTAGTGTCAGTGTCAGATGCTTATGTAAGAGAACTAGTCCTTGTCCCTCCTTTCTCCCCTCTTTCTCAAGCCACAGGCTGATCCTAGGAGGTTGTTTTGTATTGCTAATGTTGGCATGTCCTGGTTCTTGTTTTTTTATTCTGCAGACCCTGGTGCGATATGAATAAATTGAATTAAGATGAATTGAATGGAGTAAAATGGCACAGGTTGACCAACATTACAGAGGTTTTCTGTTGGTGTGCTGTTGTTTGTGTCAACGAGCTTGTGACAAATAGAAGCACTCGCACCTCCGTAATACTTTAATTTCCCTTCTGCATGATGCAGTGCAATGTCTTGTGTAACTCTTGTCTATATGTCTCTCTCCTCTGTCGCTCCAACATCACCCTCTTCCTCTTCCCCTCCTGATGCAGAAGCTGATCCGTCTCTGTGGACTACCAAATGCACAGACAGAGAAGGAGGAGGCCCTTTTCTTGTTTACGGTTTGCTCCAGAGTGAACAAAGACCCATATGTGCTCAACTACATCTTAGAGGTAAGGTACCATACTTAATAACATTCACCAGGAAACAAGACTCTACAGTTCTCTGTAGTTGACCTTTTTTCTGATTGCAAAATGTCTACTGTATTGTATTTGTATTTGTATTATATTGTATTTGTACTATACTGTATTTTCTTAACCTAGTGCCTGGCCTTGAGCTAACAAATTTTCTAGTCCTCTGGGCGTGGCAAATATAGCAAGGGCTATAGAAGGTATAGTCAAGTCCCTGAAGAGACGAATTAGGAGAGCTATCTCCAGTCCCCTGTAGGCCTCTGGGCACGGAAACATAGCTAGGGAAAATATTTAACAGGGTAAGGCGGAATCTATGAAGCAGCACTATGCTACCGACTGAGCTAAAGACCAGGCAGAAGGGTTTTATTACTTGTATTACTTTTATCATGATTTTAGTAATCCAAGAAGCCTATTGGAACATCAGGTTCTGATACGATGTTGATCATTATTTTACTCCATGTATTGCTCTTGCTGCTTGTTTTTATTGATTTTATGTAAAGCACTTTGAACTGCAACTCTTGTATGAAATGTGCTATATAAATAAAGTCTTACTTACTTACATAATGACTACACATGAAGGCTGAGTGCAGATTATGGAAGTGTTGAATGCTCACTGCTGGGTTTTATATTGAACAGTGTGTACTCTGTGCATCCAAATATTTCTATCTGTGTCTTTCTGTTTCTTTCATTGTAAATTCCGACCCTGTAGGTAAATACAGCCCCCACGTCCAAGTCCAGCTCCAGCTCTTCCTCTGATGAGCCTGCTGCTGCTGCAGGGGTGGGATTCAATGAGGGATCCCCTATGACCCCTGACCTCTCTGGCCCTCAAGCCACCTCTGGGCTAATCCAAGTCCTCCTGCACCTCAGTCAAAGCCAGGTGGGTGTATGTGTGCGTGTGCGTGTGTGTGTCAGAGATAGTGAGTGAGAGTTTTTCCATCTAATCCATATAATCCAACGATAACCCCCGGAATACTCCTCTCTCTCTCTCTCTCTCCCCCTCTCTCTCAGTCTCCCTCTCCGCAGAGCCGTGTCAGGCAGAGGGCTCTGGAGAGTGTGCGGCTGCTGGCTGCCCTGCCTGGGGAGGACAGTGGGGCTCTGCTGGCTGCTGGCTCCCCCCTGTGTGAGCTGCTGGCTCAGAGGCTCTGTGAGCTCTACTCCCTTATCCCCTCCACACTGGACCCCGCGGACGTGCAGGGCTCTCCTCTCACACAGTGGAGGTGTGTTTGTGTGAATGTACCTAAGTGCGTGTGTTTGCTCCTGAACCTGATATCTGCCACATAGAATTCAGCACAGAGAATGCTGATAGAGTTTTTGGAAGTATTCGTTGTGCAGCATCAAATGGTAAATTGTGCATTGTACTGTGTGTTGATGTGCCTGAGTATTTGTGCTGTAAAGTGTTAAGTGCCGACACGCATAGATCCACATGTAGCACTTGGCTGAGTTTTGGCTCACACTCAGGGAGCAGTTCACCCAGACTAGTGAGGAAGAGAGGCCGTCTTTCCCTGGCAGTGACCACCTGACTGTCTTCCTCTGCTGGCTGGACTACTGCCAGGAGCTTCTCACCCATGCACCAAAGGTAGGTGCGCTCACACGTTCATGGCCATTGATGTATTGTCTTTTGATGTTGAAAGTATGGTATGTTTGGTATGTTTTAAGCATAGGTGTATTATAATGAAATAAAGGCATTGTGTTTACGCATTATCTTTGCTCCAGACTCTATCCGTGAAGTTGGCCAAAGAGATTCACCGTCAGTGGCTTTCAGGACTCCTGCAGCCTCAGCTACTACAGATGTGAGTCACACGGAGCTTATACACTCTCACGCTGTGCCAATGAGAGAGGAAGGGGGGGATTTACCTTGTAATGTGTGCACCAGCTTTAACATCAACACATGGTACTCATTTATAAATATGAGGTGGGATGCAATTTTGATATTTCTGACATGACTTCTAATAGCTTTGGAAATATTGTTGGCCAACTCCAGCTGATATCCTAGTAAAGCTTTACATTGAAATTACCTGTGCTGTCAGAAAAAGGAAGAAGTTCAGGACGCTCGCTAAGGACATAATACAAACTACAAAATACAAAAAGCAACAAATCTTCTTTATGTGTGTATGTGTCTGTCTGTCTGTTTGCAGGTCCGAGGCAGGGATCCTGCTGCACACAGCCCTGCTCTCCTGTTCTGTGCGGCACACACACTCTGCTCCACTGCTAGCGGAGCTGGTACCATTCTTGCTGGGCAGTGCCACACACCCAGAGCGGCCCGCAGAAACAAACACGGACACACACGCCACCCTGCGCTACAAGCTCATCCAGCACTGTGACCACATATCAGATGAGGTAACTAAACATAAATGCAGAACCACGAGTGAATAAAAGCATTCACTTTTCCCCTATATCCTTCCTCTTCTCTACCTCTCTCAATCTTTTCCTCACTTCTCTCCATCCTCTCGCCTGACTGGCCTTACTCCTCCCTCTCCTCTCTAACCTTTCCACCTGTTCCTCCAGATCAGTATAGCAACGCTGCGTTTGTTTGAGGAGCTCCTGCAGAAACCCGACCGGAGCATTCTGGGGAATTTGATGCTGCGGAACCTTGCCCAGCATGGCTACGCCACACCCACTGCAGCCGGCTGCACTGGAGATGAGCGACACGTAGCCGGTGTGGACGCACTGGATGAGTCTGAGTAAGTCATGAGGGAGTCTTGTCCTGTCTGTCTGTTCTCTCTGTGCTTTGTCTACCTACCCCGTCGCACTGTTTTTTCACTCATTAATCATTCTCTCTCTCGCTCTCTCTCTCTCTCTCTCTCTCTCTCTCTCTCTCTCTCTCTCTCTCAGTGAGCTTGAGGAGGATCCCTTCTTCTCAGACAGTGAGTTTGGCGCCGATGAGCCTCTGCTCAGTCTGCCCAAGCGGCAGGAGGAGCCCCATCCCTCCACACACACACAGGTGTCCGAGACCGTCAACAGGTAAGGCAGCGCACTCTCCCTCTTATACTATCAGTGAGATCCTGGCCCAGTGAGGCCATCCTTAAAATGATGTTGGTTTGCCGTAAGTCGGCCGACTCAGTCAAAACACAGTGTTTGATCTGCAGACCGGCCGACTATAACTTTCTGTTGCTACTGAACAGGACCGGAGCTTCAGCGACGGCACGACAGCCGTGTCTTGGCTAAAAGAAGAATACAGTCTTAACTACATGCTTGCTTCCTGCCCAATGTTTTCTAGATTTGGATGTTACGGCAAACCAACATATTTCCAAGGATGGCCTCAGACATTATATTACTTTTCACCTTGATCACCAGTCATTCCCATTATATCTTTAATTGCATGAAGTATTATACTAAAGGAATGTCTTTGTACACTAATATCAACTTGGCTGTGATATGATTATAGTTACAAGACCTCAGCTTCAACAGCTTGACCTGCTGCTGCTGTAATTCAGCATTTCTGTGAAGGTGATTTATCAGGAAGGATTATGAAGTGGTTCATGGGCTCATGATTCATATGAAATATGAATACTGAATACCAGCACTCTTGAAACTCACCACATTACTTGATTGTAAATCACTGTATGGTTATGTTGTTTACTCCAGTCAGTCAGCTGGAAGAACTAGTCAAACATCAATCTATGGTCAACCCCTTAGGATAGATGTGCATGTATCTGAATGTGCCTGGTTTGTAAATAAAGTACTTCTGCTGCGGGTGGTGTCAGATCTAATCAGGCTATTTGTGCTCTTAGTTTCCTGTGTTTGGTTCCCCAAGAGGCCAAGTCCTCTCATCAAGTACAGGGAGCCGGATATGACACATACGTCCATGATGCACACAAGATGGTGAGTGGAGACATCTTGAGGAATCAGAATGGAGTAATAGGCCTGTGTTTGCTGTCATTATTGCCCTCTCCTAATTACCTGAGGCAAGGATACATTGCTAGAATCTGACTCATCCAAACAACCCCAGTTTCAGTCCACTTAAAAAAGAATTGTAGAGTCTTCCTTTGTCATTTGAGATGAATATGCATGAATAAATATTGTTGTGTAAGCATAAAGAGCTGACCTATATAATAATAATAATAATAATAATACACTTTATTTGTATAGCACCTTTCATGCAAAACAATGCAGCTCAAAGTGCTTAAATATTGACCATTCCCCTTGTCCAGTTCAAAGACTACACAGCATTGTCTCTGGACTTTGGCTGGCCAGCCACTGCCACAGACGGCCCCTCGCCCGGTTCAGAGTTCTACGAGGGACACTTCCTCCAAGTGCTGTTTGACAGAATCGCCAGAATACTTGAACAGGTAGCTGGCTGCATGGTGCTGTCGCTTTACACTGGATTCTACTTAGAACAGGGTTATGATTCCTGTGAGGGTTTATCGTGCTTTACGTCTATGTTGTATATTTACTCATATCTGAAAATAAGTCATCTGCCATACCTTTTAATGCTTACCATGTTTGATGTTTTCTCATTCTCTCTCTCTCTCATCCGCTCTTTATTTCTCTGTCCCTCTCTCAGCCCTATGAGCTGAATCTGCAGGTGACCTCAGTGTTGTCCAAGTTAGCCGCGTTTCCCCATCCTCACCTTCATGAGTACCTGCTGGATCCCTACATCAGCCTGACCCCAGGAGCACGCTCCCTCTTCTCCACTCTGGTCAGGGTATGTATGAAGTCCTGTTCTAGATTCTAAATGATCACGGAGGACTGTGGAATCCTGTATTTTCTGTTGTTGATTCCTGTATTGCCCCCGTTTTGTAGTGTCATTGGTCAGGGTGGATGTGTAGTCCTCATTCTGTTGTGTCTTTGGTGTCAGTCTTTTTGATCTTATAACCAGTTTATTGTAGGAACTGTTTTGCTTTCAAGCCTCTGTGTACACCTTCATATGAATGCCCTTCTTCTATTTTCTGTAGGTAATTGGGGAGCTGATGCAGAGGATCCAGCACATCCCTGAATTCACAGAAAAACTGGTCCACGTGAGGAGACAGCTGATGGGCCTTGAGGACGAGAGCATGTAAGAAACCTCTCACCCAGATAGATTCATATCCATCCACTCATGGGCCTCAGTTGTACTCACAGGGCCTGAGTTAATCAGACATAATCAGTGCATTGATCTGGCTGATATTAGCCGTCTAATTTTTTCCAAACGGGCCTAATTGGATTTCCTCTGCAGGATGGACCACGTGGTGCTGCTGAGGGGCGTGATTGTTCTGGAGGAGTTCTGTAAGGAGCTGGCAGCCATCGCTTTTGTCAAACTTCCCATGGAAGAGCAGTGATGGTACTGTGGGATGTGCTAGCCAGAGGGACTCCATGGGATTTCACAAACCCACAGGATCTCGCAGGATCCAGAGAAGACATGTAGATTTCTGTGCCTTGAAGACTGGACGGCTGTTTTTGTGCTTTGATGAAAGAGAAGTCAAAGAATTAACTTTGCCAGACCTGCTATGACCTGTCTACTTTCAAGGACAGTGGCACATGTTTTGGGTAACCTGACCTTTCACATCACATTGCACAGCTTTTAAGACTGCACAGATCAATAGTACTGCTTTCACCTTCCAAAAGGCAGACATACAGTGAGTGTTTAGCTTCCATGACCTGCTTTCACAGGTGACTGAACACATCCCGCCCAGAATTTGAAGCAAGAGGATTGTCCTTTCCCTTGTGCTCTGCTTTTGTAGATAACATACCAGTACCTACACAAACATCCCTCAGGGTTGCTCTCGAGTGACTAAGCCATCGAACACTACATTTTTGACACTCACTTGTCAGTTATGTATGCATATTATTTCAATATGTGTTTAAGTATCTGTGTAAATGCCTATTTATCTTAAACTATCAATTATTTTATCTGTTTTAATAATTTATACCTTAGGTCTTCTAATCAAATGCGTGTCTTGCACCTATGAGTTAAAAGTGCACTCATCTTTAGCTGCACACATGACGACCCGATTGTCTAATAATGTATTGTAAAGTGGAGCTTTGGACATTGTGTGTCTTCTTTTTCTAAGGACATGCCACTCTCTGTGGTTTGTTATGTACGAGATGGTGACTGTTTAGCCTTCGCTCTTTCTACTGTGTCGAGACATTAAACTCCTGGAGAAGGAGATTTGATGAGATTGTTGACTCCTCTCTTTGACATTGTAACCACCCGATGAAACAGCACACTGGTGATATTTTTTGGAGTGTAACTACGCAATTTCGAAGTTAAAACATTTACTGTTCCTGATCCATTTCAGTAAGTTTACAAGGAAAAAAGATTTCCTATGATCATTGTAAATCTGTCTTCAATGGAAAGTGTTCCAAAGAATACAACAGATACCCAAATCTCAAACATGAGCAGAATATCTAGGAAATTTATATTCTTGACCTAGTTACTGTTTCCAAGCTTAAGAGAACACTTAAGCCTGCACTGATTTGTGGTACTGGAGATCTCAGTTCAGACTGACAGCGTTGAGTTAAGAGATGTCTTGATCGCCATCCAGCCAAGTGAGCTAATGTTGAGTCACAAATCAAGAACTGTAGAGCAAGTGTGAGGAGAGCTTAGAGATATACCTGGCATTTCCTCCCAAACATGACACTGCTAAAATATAACACGTTTCTTTTTGTTTATTTCTTTCACTCTAGAGTTCATTGGCTAATCAGTAAACCTTGATGACAGGCCATATTTTCACCAGCAGAGGGCACCAGTCACCAGATTTTGCATCACTTCACTAGGCTGGTGATCATCTGTTCTTTGCAAGAATGATCACTGCACTGGTGCAAAGACCAGAACAGTACAGTAAAGCACACTGCCTGCCTGCTTGAGCTGTGCTAGGGATTATGTAACACGGGACTGGCTTGAACTTGTCAATGAGATGAAAAACAGAAAATCATAAAGGATGCTGAAATTCAATGACAAACCCATTGTTTCATCCAGTTACACACTCCTCTGACTTCTCTTTACTGCTCAGAAGCAGACAGATTATACAGCTTTCTGTTCAGGTACAATTTTAAAGTGAAAAGACAAGGCAAAGCCGTTTAATAATTTGTGATTTATTATAAATCAGTCTAGTACAATAAAGTAAACCGTAGCTAGATTTGTGTTTACTCAGAAATTATTATCTGCTGCAAAAATACTCCTTTTTACCTTATCACCTTTCTCTTCTATCAGAAGAGAAGTAACCTTACTCTCATGGTACTCACTGTAGCAAACGCATTAATAGACTAAGTAATACATATAGGCTCTGATAAGCTCTGATACAGAAGTGCTGGAAACATCTTACGCAGTAAACAATATGATTCTTGCTCATACATGTATTTGGTCACGAGTGATACACTGCTGTACTTAGGGTGCATTCTTCGGTAATGATTAAAAGTTAAAGATGTATAAATATTGCTTTACCATGCACTAACTATACAGATCCTCATCCTTAGAATTCAAGTCAGGTATTTCAAGTATTTTCAAATGGTGTCCCTCAAACATACTTGCATCTGTGTTCACACCTGCATGTTAGTCACGACGCCCTTGCAACAATTTCAACATAACCTAGCAACATAGCAATCTGCTAAAAATTATATAACAGTTTCTTTTCCCATCCGAACATTCCCAGCCCTCACAGTCCTTTGAAACACACCCATGCTACACGGATTAAAATGCCTGCAGCGTCTGCCCTTGCTCAGCAAGAAGGGAGACCCTGTACATCATGCCCTTCATTCTGTCCCGCAGCATCGTCACGTCATCCCATCACGGTGCATAAAGGAAGACTTTCTGATATGGCTTTCTTGTGAGCCCATAGGTCAATTAAACGCACGCTCAATTGCATAGCTTTCTGTATGCACTTCCTCCATAGACTCCTGTGCACTCTGCCCTTAAAACAACGTCCTCAAAATAGCAGAGGACCAGGAGGTATATCCCAGAGGCAAATTCTTTCCGAGTCTGACTTCTGTTTCCCCCTCAGTACAAGCTAACCACAGGCAGCGTGGTGCCCTGCCGTATCCGGCGCAGGATGGTATCTCTCAGGCAAGAGTTGTCCACTTTGTGCCAGCGGTACTGCCCATGCTCCACGGGTGGAGGATCGGCCGGCTCGCCCCCCAACTCCATGGGCGGGCCCCCGCCGCGACGCTCCAGCGTCAGCGACACCAGCGTGTTAAAGCACAGGCCGTCTGTTTTGCCCGGCACGCGGCCGTTGTGCTGCACTCCCAGCAGGCCGTGCGTGTTGACGTCCAGCTCGTAGTAGCACGACGGCATGCACTCCTGCACCAGCCGCTGGGCCGCCCACATCGCCGTGTGGGTCTTGGTGGACAGCGCCACCGGGAGGTGAGCGTCCGTCATATCCACCTCGCTCTTTTTCTTGCCCCTCTCCTTCTCCTCAATGCTTGTGCTGCCGCTGCTGCTGCTGCCTCCGCTGCTCACTGCGTTTGATCCCTCTGGGCCGTTGCTCACCAGGAGCCATACGTAGATGCCCGCAGCGAAGGTGAGCACCACACGCTGGCACACCACGGGGCAGGGCAGGTCGAGAGGCAGCACGGCCGGAAACCAGGGCTTCTCCCGGTAGCGCAGCCCCGATTCAATCAGAGACAGGATGTCCTGGCCACGCAGAGGAAGAGGGGACTCCCTGTCCCACCAACACGCCTGCAGAGACTCAGCATCTGCTTGGGCCTTAGTCTTCAAAGTACCTCCTGCAGGGAGACAAGAGTAAGAGAGGGGACAGGGGCGAGAGGAGTGGAGAAGGTTAGAGATACAGACCAAATGGATGGATGGGAGAGAGATGAGAGATAAAAATGAAGATGGGAGTGAGAGGAAGAGAGGGAAATGACATACAAAGGAGGGAAACACAAAAAGGGAGATAGACAGAAATGGCATGAAAAAGGCAGAGAAGGTGAGGAGACCAGAGCAAAAGGGAAAAGGGGATTTCTGTAAAGGAGATTAACAAGAAATCTAAAAATTCCCGATACACAGACCTGTGACCTCGGCCAGGAAGGCGAAGCGGACCCACTGAGGACCCTGCTCCTGCACCAGGATGAGCGTGATTGGCTGGCACTCCAGGCCTGCCTCCTCTAGCACCTCCCGTTTCATCGCCTCCTCGATGCTCTCGCCCACCTCCATACGCCCAGCTGGCAAATACCAGCTGCCATAGCACCCCTGCTTAGCTTCCTGGACCATCAATACTTCCTTCTGCAACACACATACACACACACACACACACACACACAGTCAGCAGAGGCACATACATCTCAGACCATATATACAAATATATAACAAACACACTTTGCATATACACATCATAACGTGAAATACAAAAAGGCGCAATGATAACACTGACACAATGACAATTATCAATTTGCAACATATATGTAGATCGACATTAGGCTGAATAGCCTAGTCCATGGATAGTCCGCATAGCCTAGACCATGCACTACTGTGCAAAGCAGATTAAAAACTTTACTCTTGGCCCTTTCACCTCGTTATGGTCCGTGGCAGTGTGGCAGGTTATCCAACCACTGAGCTAATGCCATTACTGAGCCGCACATCGTTACTTAACAGGGAAATATAGACCTCGGCCTCTCTTTAAGGTCGGCACAGCAAGCGTATAAGCATCAAGGAAAGAATCGAATAGTCATCTTACCTTTGAATTGAAGATCACTGCGCTGACAATGTAGCAAACCGTTTTCTTCAAAGCCACAGGTTTTATTTGTTCGGGAGCTGAATCGATTTCCGTGACCTCCATCCCTTCGCCGTTAAGAATCTTCTCCACATTCTGTTCAAAGTTGAATGCGACGGACCCCATAATGACCATTACACTAGCTGCCACAATGTCTGCTGGCAAATACTGCAATGCAGAGGGTAGAGTGATGTAGGGGACGTTATGATACCCACCTGAGATAGCTGAATAACGCAGCAAACTATTAATTAATACTCAGTCTTAGGCAAATATATGAACTAACATTAGCTACATGGCATAATATATTAACGTTAGATCCCACCTCCAATGTAAGGAACGACTTTTGCATTCATACAAAAGTTAAACAAGCAGCCAACAAGTTAACACTGGCTAACATCAACTATAACCTACACGTTGAATATTAGTTAGGAAAGCCCTTTTATTAAATTATTGTGAAAGAATAATCTTATCTCAGCAGCATAGTTAGCAAGCTAATGTATAGCTTACAAGCAAACAGCAACAAACTTACCTGAACAGACCTGTAAATGATCACTCATTCCAGAGACGACACGACTTTAGATACTAACAAACTAACTGTTAGGTTAACCAGCATTACGTTAGGTAACATTAGCTAAGTGTTAACTTTGTTGTTAGTTGGAGAGCTAGCTAGCTCAGATAACTGATCAGTTTAATGGGCTAGCCAATACATTGAATGTAGGATTTTTGTTAATGTAATGCTATGATAGCAACGACTTAGTCATTATAATGTATCAACCGAGGTTTGTCTACTTACCCTTTCAAGAGGGGTAGCTGACTACCTTGCTGGCAGTCAGGCCAAAGATAGCGCTTTCTTTGGCATTACCCAGTTTGACAACACCATGGATAGCAACGCAACGTTCATTGACAGTAATCGTCTCGTTCATTGGTTGAGTTTGGTAAGGCAGCGTGACAAAAGTTACTCCACGAAACAAAAACGAAAACATTTTCTTCGTTTTTACATTTTACTTAAACGTCTTGATTCCAATGTCAGTAGGTTGCAAACTGAGTTATTAAACTGTAAAATGCAACTGAAGTAATGTGTAGCGTAATTAAGATGTAACCTATTTAGGTGAGGTGTATGTTGGAAGAGTCGTGTAGTCTACAAGCCCCCTATCACTGTAAGCAACAAAATTGTCAAAACTTTTGACCCTGACAACTATACAAGAAGCTGTTTTCCACATTAACAGTTTGATCAAGAATACACTTTTCTGGTACATTTTATCAGGTTCTTTAAGCTTATAAAGTTTCTGTCGCCGGAGAGCTAAAGAAAGGGTTAAACACTATACTAAGGACACGCGCGCGCACGCACACACACACACACACACACACACAAACACACTTTCTACTCACGCATGCTCTGTTCTTCCTTTAGTCGGGTTCAATGGTTATGCTGCTTTGTAGGGCTGCCGAAACATCGGACAGCTACATTTATTGTTAATCGCTATCATCATCGGAAACGCTCTATCTAAACTGATGATTTAGCAATCTAAATCTAACTTCCGAATGTGTAAAATATGTGAGATATGACTAGGTAACCAAACCTACTGGATTTTTTTTACAGTATGTGGAATAGGTACGTCGTCATTGCCTGGAAGGGAACGCCTGGCTAAGGATAACAGTAAAGTACAGTTTTCAGTTCCACCGCTTTTTTGGTAACTTTGCAAACATGTACAGGACATTGGCTCATCGCTTCTACCAGATCATCTGTGTT
The DNA here is from genome assembly GCF_900700415.2 of Clupea harengus. Taxonomy (NCBI): domain Eukaryota; kingdom Metazoa; phylum Chordata; class Actinopteri; order Clupeiformes; family Clupeidae; genus Clupea; species Clupea harengus. The sequence continues at coordinate 7,656,312 of NC_045158.1, read as the reverse complement.
CTGGTGTTAATATACGAGCTCAGCGACTGCAGCGAAAGTAAGTGAATATTTGAACGTAACAACTGCCATTACAATAAAGCGTTTCACAATGTAGGATGTTAAACCATCAGTCCACATGCAGGCTCCTTGAAAATCGCCTTTCACAACAAAATATTGAGAATGACAATTCCACTAATTATCATTGTGCATTGTGATAGTATCCTGTTCCTGTTAGTGACACCCTTCACCTGTCTGAAGTGTATAAAGTTATATATATATTTAACATGTAATTGACAACTCCCTGTTGGAAATTAGAGATGTTTTATACTGTTCAGCTGGTTTGCTTTATCTTAACAGTTTCATTAAGCCTACATGTAAATTAGGCTAATTTAGCCATAAATCTGGTGTGGCAAAATCCCGGACATGCTTTAACAGCTTCTATGTACCTACGTGTGGTTATAGGTGTAGTGAAAGACGTGGGCTGCCATTTCACTACCATTTCACATTTTGAGACTGATGGGGCACAGCTTGTTTGGATAAGGCATTAAGCAGCTTTATAATTCCGTTAGATCTCCGTTGCTGAACCTTGCCCCATGTCCGACGGAGATAGGTCAGTCGTTAGCATGGTCCTGATGTAGACTATAACTTCTGCCAATATGGCCCTATCAATAATTGAAGAGTTTGCTTTCATTTTACAATTTACACACCATTGATCTCTAACGATTTTGTACCCAACACTGAAAATATTTAAGGTTTACCCTTTTGTAATGAGCTCTGAATAGGTTATTACACTGCTCTGCACATTGCTATGTGAAGGTTAGTAGCCTAATCATTTACAATTAAAAAGTCTGCATTATTTCAAAGGAACTGTGTTTCAGTAGTCAACATCCCCTAAGATAATAAAAGTTTTTCCATTTCCTCCGTTTAACTTTGAAAGATTATATTCCACCACACAGGCCCAGATGTTAGAAAGTTATGAATTACAGAAGATGTTCTCAGCTCTTATCTTATCTCTGATGCCTGTTCGATTGCTGATACAAGACCTATAACATAATACAAATAGTGTAACTGAATAATACAAATTAAAAATACATTTCCAGGTGGTTACTGAACCTTTCAGTCCATTGTTGTCTCATCAATATCCGAGCCGTAAACTTTCCCCTACAAACTGTTAAGAAGTATTCATGTGAGAATGAGGACATTTCCTCTTTTTATTTTCCTTTATAAAAAAAACACAAGTGAGCCGTTCATGGACCCTATTGTGGTGAGGTGAGACAGTTTGGCACATTCGAGTCAGGCCTAATTCTCACAACCATCCATTTCTAAATCTTTGGTCTGTTCAGTGAGATCTCATACACCAAGTGTCTACAGTGTCTTGGACGCATCTCCCTCCGAAATATATGCAGATGGTGAGCTTGGCCTGAGGCTTTGTTAATGATGAGTAAGCAGTCACTCTGCCAGGCACCCTGAGCCAAAAGAGGAAACTGTTGTCAAACAGCTATCACAGTAAAAGACTACAAACATCTCAGCATCTCAAACAACTTAGCAGTGAGAGGTAGAGGAAGAGAGATGGACAAATGGATGGATAGATGCATCACAGATGGAGGTGGAGAGAAGAACAGAGAGTTAGCAGCACTCATATTTTTTCACCATTTTAAAACATTTCAAATTTGTGCAATTATATTATTTGTATCCATACATTTGAAGATGTTTGTAAACCTACTAGGAAAATGCACACATGTATAGGTGAATATTTGTGTCCACAAAAAGAGGTATCTATCCGTACATAGCAATATCTACATAGCAATGTATTCTGTGGAACTGTGACTTCATATCCTGGTCCTTAAATCACGAATCTGCTCTATACATATGTCAAACTCTTTTTGCTGTTCTGGAAGCATGGTGACATAAATCTTTTTGGCACTCTTATTCTGTGGAAGATTAAAAAGGACAGATGAAACAGACTGAGGCTGATTTAATCTCACATTTGCCCCTCTTTTCAATCAATCATTGAGATCACAACCCTATAATCTTCAGAGTGAAAGATCTGGTATTGTATTTTGTCATCTAATAGGTCCATTGCTTTTGTTTGAAAGCCATAAGAAGCCCTGCCTTGTCATTTTGGGTGTTGTGTTTGTCAGAACAGATTTTATGAGAAAATGGTAGTCGGTCTTAACAGGCTTCACTGACTGAAGCTATGGTTTGAGTCTCAACTGATCACACTGTAGCCTGCTGTGACAGCATATCGCAACTACCACAGACCTCAATGAAGCACAGTGTCTTGTCCAACTTTATTGCTGCGTTCAGCTGATCATGTCTAGACTGACAGTGAGTGAAATGTTCTGCACAGACAAGATATGTGGAATAGCATCTGCCTTCTATTTCTAATCACTGTTCTGTATTTGGACTGACACACAGTTACTTATCATCTTTTTTGGTATCGAAATATAAACTTGTTATCATATTTGGGATTAGGCTGGGTTTCCATCCCTGTCTTTTTTTATCCCTGTCCATGTTTATCCCTGTTGTTAAAGCTAAATAGCAAAGCTGTGTTGGCCATGGCTGATGGAGCACTGTATGCCAATAAGAGTGTGACCTTTGCCCTAAGGGTTTCTTCTCCAGACTCCCCATCAAGATTATTCTCTCATTCTTTAATTGCTTGCTTACTTGATAGTAGCCTAAGCGTTAATCATTCAAGTCTGTGGCTTCACAGTGCTATGTTGATTCTAACATTATTTCATATGTATAAATGTAAAATTTGTGCGCAGCTAAAGAAATTCAGTAATTCAGTCGGTAAACAAACCTGTCCTGGACCAAGAAGGTCATTGTTTTCCCGCACAAATTCTCACTTTGACTGTGAGATTAGGCTACTGTGCGCTGACCATGTTTTCGGCATTGTGGGTTTTCTGGGTGTGTTAGTCTACTTAGTTTTGAGATCTTCCAGAATGATGCCGTCTGAAACATAATGCAACATTGTTGCTTTTGGACAAAATCCATCCTGGTGTCTTGAGTATACTTTATTCTCGTTGCTCATACAGTCAAAATCTTCCCCCTTGATGCAATAGAGGAAGTTGTACGGCAGAGACAACCAAACATTCAGTTTACATCCAAACTAACTAATGTAGTTAATGTAAAATTTGCGAGATTAGAGCCACACATCTTTTTCAGTGACCGAATTGTGTGTGACATAGCAAAACTCCCTGATCTCCAGAAATGTTACATCAAGAATTGTCTGTCCACCGAAAAACCCCTATTAAATGCTTTTTTTTTGGCTACCTTGCGCTGCCAACAGAAAGCTCTTAATTACACTTTTTGTGATAACCCTTGAGGATTTTAGCATATGGGTCAGTACTGTGCAACAGCTGAGATTTCCTCTGGTTGCTTGGCCTGACCCCCACCTGGAATGATGCTGTGAAACCCAACACCGCCACGTCTGTTTGGTTTGTCCTCAGTGAGCGCGCTAGAGAAAAGCAAGCTTGGCTTCGGGCCACTCGGAGCTCAGTGTGAGTGGGTCGACCTCAAGTGTGGAATTAAGCCTCAGTTTGGTCGACCAAAGTTGTAAACCGTCCCTGTTCTTCGTCTTAGCTTTTCCTCTGGCTTTATCGTGTCGTGATTCATCAGTCAGCTGATGTAAGGGTCTTATGTGGAAAAATATTTTTCAGTTAGGATCATCTTTTCACAGATAATATCTTCTTGACAATCTGAAGACAGAGCAGTTAGCCTGCTTGTGGGCTACTTTTGGACTGTTGCCTCTTCACAGATAGAACACAGAAAGCAGTTAGAAACTGCGCCCACTGGGTAAGACAACAGATCCAGCATAAATCATATGAAATCACATGTCGTTAAACAGGACTCGCAGCTACGTAACGATGAAAGAATGAGAGGGTGTATAAGAAATATGTGCTTTAATTGATTATGTAGATCATAGGTCATAGCTTTTACACATTTCACATGCCTACGATGCTAAGTCTAATGTGTAGATCAAAATATTTGAATGGTATTGAAAGAACAAAAAGCCCACGCATCATCTGGCTATAGGGAAAGAAAGCCTATAAAAACAGTGCATCCGGACCGATTATTATGAAAATATTCTTCATTCTGTGTAACTTCGTGATGGGTGACTTGTGTGGAAATGCTTTGGTTATTCTTCATGTCAGTGAATAAATGAACATCATTTCAGGTTACTCTTGCATTAAATACACAGTATAGACTGTGCTGCTGACAGGCCGTATTAGAGGGAATGAGAGTAAAAGTGTGTTTTGAGTGTTTATAGGATGTTTGAAGGGCACAGGCTAGGAGTGGTTCTAGAAATCAGTTGTGAGGGCAGTAGCGCGTGTGTGTGTTTGTGTTTGTGTGTGTGTTTGTGTGTGTTTGTTTGTGTGTGTGAGAGAGAGAGGGGGGGGGGGGGGTGCATCGCCAGCAGGGAGGGAATGTCAGCAGTGGGCAGCATCTGGCAGGCAGCCCAAGGCTGGCTTGTCAAGCTGCAGAATCTGACTCATGACATGGCCTGCCTGATGTGTGTGTGTGTGTGTGTGTGTGTGTGTGTGTGTGTGTGTGTGTGTGTGTGTGTTTGCCTGTGTTTGTTTTTATCTACCTCTGCGTATGCTTGCATCTGTTCGAGATCTGCTTGTTTGTGTGTGCTTGCCAGGCTACCACCCTCTGTGTTCTCTCTTATCTACTCTTTGCTGTCTTCAGGAAAAGCAGCACAGCACAGCCTGATTGTCTGATGGCCGCAGGACAAGAGACAAGAGAGGGAGGGAGTGAGTGTGGGAAGGAGGGAGAGAGGGGGAGAGAGTGGGAGTGGGAGTGGGAGGGATGGATGGATTGGACAGGAGAGAGGGTGAGGGGATGCTTCCTGCATGGGTCTAGTGATATGCCAACTTCAGCGTGGCGTCCTGCCTGCTGCCTGTAGATCACAGACAGCATGGCACAGTCAGACGAGAAGAAAGGCAGTCGATAGCACTTCATAAGATTGACTACGGTCACAAGAATGGTGGGGGGGGGGGGATGATGAATGTGTGGAAAATAAAAATGGATGGAAAGACGGATTCTTAACAAATGAACGCGTGGGTGAGGAACTGTAGAGTTGTGATGTGTTATGACTATAAGAAGATTCCTCACATGTCAGCAATGCCACTCTGTGTGAAGGAACATATTTTACAGCGGTGTTTGATGATCCTCTCTTGTGTCGTCCCTCTGTAGGCTCAGCCTCCCAGCAAACCTCCCGCTTCTCTACTTATGAGGTGACTGTGCCCAAACGCATAACAAGACAGAGGAGAGACCAGGACAGCCAAGCAACAAACAAGGTAAACATCTAAACATCTAAAAGGGACAAATGCTGCCAACATCTAAAAGGGACAAATGCTGCCTTTGAGCTGATGGAAAACTATTTCCGGCCTTCATGCCCTTCTACTGTTACAGCCATCCCAGTTTCCCATCACTTCCGCTGTTGATCACCCACACTTGTTGACCAAGCTTAGCTCAGACGTTCAATTTCCTCCTCGTCTCACAGGAACCTAATCAGGGTGAGGGCAGTGCTGAATGGAATGGCCCTTTCCCATTTGAAGTGTGAGTAAAAGAAAATACTCTGTGCCCCATGTTCCATCAGCTGTGAGAGTGGCCACACCTGTTCTCTGCCCTCTGTCGGCCCTTTGTTCGGTTTGACCGGCGGATCCGATCTAGTCTTTATCGAAAGATAGATATTTAGAGAGGTAGCTACCCCGAGCTCTGCTTGGTTGTTTACAGAGAGACCCGTGTTTTCACGTTGATCACATTGAGGGAGTTCCAGAATCTGTAGCAGGTCAACCTCAGGCCAGCTTCTGGTCATCGCTGATCTCAGCAGCTTTTTTCCTACAGTAGCTAAACTTCCTCTCTCTTGCTCCATCTCTTGTGCCATCTCTCAGTCTTTCTTTCTGCCTTTCTCTCTCTTTATGTCTTCCCCACCCTTTCCTTGTTGCTGATCCGTGTGTATGTGTGCCCACTGTTGTAGTGTGTCGTCGTCCCCCCCCCCCCCCGCTGTCCTCGTCTGCCCTTCCCACCGCTGGGCACCGTAAGGCTCTCCCCCTGGGGCCACTGACAGCCAGACGCTGCCAGGAAAGGGCACTGAGTTCTGATGCGTAAGCCCCACCAGCAGCAGCAGCATCCTCTCACATGATGAGAGGGCCAGAGAGTCAGAACAAGCCAAAGGCCACTGTAATGTCAGCATTCACAAAACACTGTGGTTGACCCCATCACAATTAAAACAGACAGTGGTTTTATGGTTGTGTGTGTGTGTGTGTGTGTGTGTGTGTGTGTGTGTGTGTGTGTGTGTGTGTGTGTGTGTGTGTGTGTGTGTGTGTGTGTGTGTGTGTGTGTGTGTGTGTGTGTGTGTGTGTGTGTGGCTTTGCATTTGTGCGTATGTCTGGGTCAGTGTGCACTTTAGAAGTTCTCAGAAGAGGGGTTTTCCAGGTCAAGGAAATAAAAGTCCTTCTTGTATTTGGAAACCATTGGGATTTACCCATTGCTTTTTTTTTTTTTTTTAAACCGGAATGCAATGGGATTTCTGGGTAAGATGAGCTGCTCGGTACATGGATGTGGAGAAACATGGCGCAACTTTCAGTTCGGAACCCGACCACCTTCTCATTCACAAACTCTTAATCCTCTCACTCCACAACAGTTCGCCATTGTTTTGTTTTTGCTCCGTTGCGCCGCGTCACTCAGCCCCAGTTCTGTGCCGCGAGCTACAGATTGTTCCTTACGTTCTGGAATGTAGCTGATCTCTGGAACGCACCCCTCCTCCCTCCCTCCTCTTCCTTTCCGTTCTTTCCTGTCAGAGCAACATGCGAGTGTGGACTTGCTCAGCGGAGGCGGCGCCGGCAGCAGCAGCACAGACGGTGGCCCTCTCATGAGGAGAACAAAGGCAAACACGAGGACAGTGGGCGGAATGAGAGGATGTGTACTTCAGAAGCTAGAAGAAGGATGATCCTTTCCCTTTCTCTCTCTCTCTCTCTCTCTCGCTCTCTCTCTAGCCTTCTGTACAGGCTTTCCCAGCCAGGCTCTCGGTGTAGTGTAGCAGCACAAGTTAATGATCATCTCACACTTGACGTCTATCTGAGGGGTGACTCAGGGGGTTGGCTGGCCTGTGTGTGTGATCTCCTGAGAAGCTCCCACACACTGGAGTGCTGTCAGAAGTGGCTAGCTTGTTTCCTGTACAGACTGGTGTGCCTTTCGAGAAGGAATCTGCAAGTTTGGTCTCTTTCTCTCTCTCTCTCTCTCTCTTTCCTCCTGTCATTCAGGCATTCCCAAGTCTCAGCCTTCACTACAGTGGGCACATTTAGGTAAACGCAAGACATGTTCCTGAGTGATAGAGATGTGCAGGAGGGGATGTCACTTGCAAATGTCCTGCTCTTTCCACACTATTTCTGACTGTATCGCCCCATTTCTCTTATAAAACATATTCAGTCACTCGTTCCATAATTCATGCTGCTCTCTTCCTCTCTTCCTCACAGACACACAAACACTACTACTTCTCTCTCTCTCTCCATCTTTCTCTCTCTCTCTCTAACTCTATCTCTCATTCTCTCTCGTTCTCCATCTTTTGTTGGCCTCGCTCTCTCCAGCGGTGATCCGAAAATAAAGCCCTCCAGAACCATCTGGTGGGGAGCGGATGTCCAGTCAGAGAGAGACGGGTGTGAGCCAGCGTAGCACTGGGCCCGGGGGTGGCCTTACCCCCCAGCAGCATGGCCCCTAACAAACAAGCTGGCTCTCACCCCTATGTCATTGGCATGGGCAGGCTCACGGAGGGCAGGCTGTTAGCGCTGTACATCACGTGTGCTGATATGTGAGGATGGCCTCTGAGGTCTTTACTTGTACCGTACAGTGTTGCTACAGTCATAGTGGGATAGTGCTTTTACCATATAAAGGGCAGTAAGGCAAGAAACTGCGTCTGTGCATGTTCGCCTGTGTGTCTTTGTGTGAGAGAGGAGGATGTGGAGAGGTAGACTGTGTGTGTGTGTGTGTGTGTGTGTGTGTGTGCGTGTGTGTGTGTGTGTGTGTGAAGAGGAGGATACGAAGAGGGAGACTGGCTTTGTCTGTGTGTGTGTGGGCTGGCGTGTTGGGTAGGTCGTGATCAGGAAATGAAGACAGACAGCAAAACAGAGGACGAACAGGTGCCACATGACTAGGTAGACTGCCAAGCCTGGGGTCTAGCTCCGGACCCCTTCCGATGTCCTTGAGCTAACTTCTCTGTCAAGCTGTGAAGAATACACTGACATATGCAAGCACGAACAAACACACCTGTGCCCTGATGAAGGACGTTATTTCTTGATGAACTATGGAACTTAACTTTTTGATGTTTATATGTACAAGATTTTTTTCTTAAAATTAAATAAATGAAACAAGTTTGAGGTTTTACAAATGACCAGATTGACAAACTGTGTGTCGGGATGTCAACTATTTGCACTTTTAAGAATGTTGACCAGTAACAAAACAGTACATGTACAGGTAAAACCTTTCAAAATTACATTACATTATATTATTATGGTCACTTTCTTGGTATCCCTGGGTTCCACTGTTCACCCCTGTAATATGTGACAGGATGATTGTGTAGAGTTAAAAGTGACAGGATGATTGTGTAGAGTTCAAAGTGACTGGATGATTGTGTAGAGTTTAAAGTGACTGGATGATTGTGTAGAGTTCAAAGTGACTGGATGATTGTGTAGAGCTAAAAGAGACAGGATAATTGTGTGGCGTTCAAAGTGACAGGATGATTGTGTGGCGTTCAAAGTGACAGGATGATTGTGTGGCTTTCAAAGTGACAGGATGATTGTGTGGCGTTCAAAGTGACAGGATGATTGTGTAGAGGTCAAAGTGACAGGATGATTGTGTAGAGGTCAAAGTGACTGGATGATTGTGTAGAGTTCAAAGTGACAGGATGATTGTGTAGAGGTCAAAGTGACTGGATGATTGTGTAGAGTTAAATGTGGCAGGATGATTGTGTAGAGTTCAAAGTGACTAGATGATTGTGTAGAGTTCAAAGTGACTGGATGATTGTAGAGTTAACTATGGCAGGATGATTGTGTAGAGTTCAAAGTGATGCACTGGAGCTGCCGTAGGCCTCACGTGTCCTGTCTGCACACTGACACTAATCACCTGAGCTACCTGAGGCTGTGGCAGTCTCTTCTCTCCATCATGATTAAGGTCATGTTAAGGTGTTTTAAAGCCGGTGTGTTTTCTGTCTGCAGAACTGATTGTGTGTTGTCTGTCTGTCTCTTAGTAAGTGCACACGTGTATGTGTGTGTTGCATCTGTAATCCATAAAATCCTCTTCTACCACTGTTTTGATGATTGTGCGCCCAAATCAAATACATTGAAATGTCTCTTTCACCAACTTTCCAGTTTTTTAAATGTCTGTTCATTGCATCTGTGTCTCTGACCTAATTTTGTTTTTCTCAGTGCTTAATTTCAAGCCTCTCAAAACTCTGAACAATCATCTGCACAATGTATTCCATCATCTATTCAATCATCTATGGAGAAAGTGAGAAAAGTGTGTGTGTGTTTCAGTCTGGGTTCCATTACATGGACCTCAGTCTCAGCTCCAAACTTGCCCATGTCTAAGCTAAAGTGTTGAAAGCTTACGGCCTCACAAGGCACCGTGGGTAAATTCCAAGCCTCTCTCTCTCTCCTCCTGCTCTGAAGGAAAACTGAAACTAAGATGTAATGCTCCGAGCCAGTGTTAGTCATCTGCTCCAGCTGGTGAAACAGCTTGGAGGAAAATCTGTGTACACAGGCCAGTGAAAGAAGAAAAAGCGGTGCTGGTATCCATAGAAACACATTGAGTCTGTCCAGAGTCATTATGACTGTTAAGCGCTCCACTCCCAGCTGGGTCGCTAGGTTACAGCTCTAATGGAGCGAGTGTGGCCATACTGGAAACATTATTACTCCATATGTGCTCTCAGAAAAACAAACAACTCCATATCTGTGTGTGTGTGTGTGTGTGTGTGTCATACTTCTCTCACAGAGCAACGGCAGCTATGTGATAAGTGTAAAAATCCCATTTCACTCTCTTCAGGTGCCCCCCACCCCAAACGAAACGGGAGTCTTGCTTTTCTTTAGAAACCCAGTGGCTGGTGAATACAGAGGCATTTTAAAAGCCAATTATCAGTCAAGCATTGTGTTCTGGAAATGCTTCTTAAAAGCCTCCTTAAATAAACACATGGTTGCTCTCTCCATCCACAATTCCAGGTAGGATCTTCAATGTTTTACTGTTCTTCCTAAGCTCACTTTATTTTTTCTTTGTCTTTTTTATTTTTAAAGGTGTCCTATGTCATCCAAGCCCAGGGAGAGAAGCACATCGTGGTCCTAGAGAAAAACGAGTAAGTATTTTTCTTTCTGACCATTAAGGGCAGTTATTGCTGGCAGATGAATGTACTACAATGACTAAACTCAACAATTTGGCCTGTAATGCCTGTTTACTTGTGAGCCTACACACAAAGACAAAACGTTTTATTTATGGTTTGTGTGTGTGCGTGTGTGTCATCAATAGCCTAAAGTACAATTCAGATTACCACCTGACTGCTAGTCAAACACACTGTCAAATAAGCCACTAGGGATCTCCCTTTGTTGTCTGTGTTTGTGTCACTTCTAAGGAAACAGAGCAGAGCCGATGTATAGAGGAGCCCAGAGCATACCTCAGAGCCACTGTGAGCCTCCGTGGGTTTGGGGTCATCGTGCAGGTGTCCCCACTAGCCCCTTAGCACCTAACTATTCCTCATTTTTGTCTTCCTGCACACGTTTGCTTCTTATCCTGTCTAAAGATAGCCTCTTCATTTCGGTCTGAAAGCAGAGAGTGAGAAAGACAAAAGACACTGACAGACTGTAAATATCTGTGGCTCAATTAGCGCCTCCATCCTGAGCCCCCAGCCTACTAAAATCCTGTCTGCAGTCGTGCTAATCTACAGTTGGAGTCAGTTCAGCTCTTAGCACAGTCCACCCACGCATACACCAGCTCACAGATGCACATACACACACACAGAGGCAAGGATGTGGGCGCACAAACATTACTCAGGTGTGCTCACAGTGGTCCTCTCATGCAGCCACGGATGTTCATGCATGCAGATTTGCATGCAGAGCTGCTCAAGTAATGCATATATGCATGTGTGGATATGTGTGTTCTCTCAGAAATGTCACTGTGATTGTTTATTGGCCAATAAACATGATTCTGATTCAAGTTCGTCTCAATGTTTCGATAAATCCCTCATCCCAGTTTGGAAGTTGACGTCCCCTCTCTAGCGCTATCGTACTCGACATTAGTTTTGATATCCCAGTCCCAGGGTATATCCCCTGTGTGGGCCTCCTCCCAGTGTTTATCATTCGTTGCTTTTGCTGGAGAGGAGGCCTTGGAAAGGCGTCCACACGTCATCCTCCATCTCCTTAAGGAGAGACTTGGCAGAGGATGAGACCCAGGCCAGGGTGGCCAGACAGGGCCGCTCCGCTGCTGAGTCGCCCTGTGTGTCTCACACCCTCATTAGAATTCCTCTAACGCCGGAGCCCTTCACTCTCGTTATTCAGGTGCATTAGACTAATGGGCTTCTATCAGGAACATCATGACAGCTGACTAAAAGCGTGGTCAATAGCTGAGCCATAAGTACAAAGAGATACAGTGCAGACCAGGGACTAGCCTGTTGCAGTAAGGGGTTAAGTGCCGTCTGTAGCAGACAGATCTAATATCTCCAACACTGAATAAATGACACTGAATATATGACTCTCATATGAGTCCCTCTTCAGCTTCAGGGAAACTGAGTCGTGTTGTTGGGGATTTGAGCTTCTCCAGGGATGATGAAAAGTCAGATGGATTGATTTTCCCCAGCTGTGTTCCCTGTTCTCATCAGCCTGGCTCACGCAGAGCTGCTGGGCTCAGGCCAGAGGGGCGATCACAGAACGCTAAACAGGAGATGGGGCGGTTTCAGAGACGTGTGTGTGTGTGTGTGTGTGTGTGTGTGTGTGTGTGTGAGTGAGAGAGAGAGAGAGTGTTTGTATGTATGTTTTTAACATTAAGTCTTTAATATGGGAATTCCAACAATCCCTTAATATATAATAAATTGCGTAACTAAGAGAGTATTGTAAGGTCCAACTGGGTCACTCCCACTCCAAGACCTGCTCTGGTGTACGTTTAACACAGGATTTGATGAGAAAAAAAAAAGCTTTTAACATTGTCCCATTGCCCAAACCAAGCTTTAGTTGGACACTTAAGTACACTGAAAAGAAATAACTGTTTAAACCACTAGTTAATGTTTGTACAATAAGAACTACTGGTGGTAGATGACTGTAGGCAAACTGTAGGTATGACAAATGAGTGTCAACACTCGGTATGGACCCACTGTGTATAATGTGTGTGTATTAGGTGCTTTTCCACTGCAGGAACAAGGGGCACTTACTAAGTGGCATGAAAGTATTCAGGAACGACCCCCTAATGGGCCCTTTCGGTCTTTGTTTCCACTGCGGTGCAGCAGGATGTAATATTTGGCTCTTCGATCGCGATGTCAATTCAGACAAAAAATTTCAAGATAACAATGGGATCACCTCAAGGTCAAGCCGACAGTTGAATTTTGCTGTAAAGTTGCTAACAATGAATTGAATGGCTTCATTGCACCAGTGTCAAGCTATCCAGCAATTATTTTGGAACAGGTATTCTTAGGTTTTCAGTGTCCATTGACCTCAATTCACTCCAATACACCATTACACTTTTATACTTTTATACCACCACACCTGAAATACCCAAATAATGATAAAATCTATGGACACAATTCCGAATTTGCACTAATAAGTTCAAGTTGAGTGAATTGAAGTCAATGGACACTGTAAAGCTAAGAATAGCTGTTCCAAAAAAAGAAATTGTCAGATAGCTTGAAACTGGTTTCATTGTAGCTGTAATTACTTGATAAATGAATAAACCAACACCATTATGATTAATAAAAAGCCCTTTATTTCAGCTGACGTGTTGTTTTGTTCATTCAGTGACTAACCTCAACAAGCTAACTGTGTAAACCATCATTTATTTTTCTGTATTCAACTCGTAATCTCTGGTAAATGCTGCTGGTTTTAGAATGGCACTTGTTGTTTTCAACTCATGTTGCGTTTAACGAATAAGCATCAACCGTTCACTGCAAGCGCCACCCAGCAGTTTTAGGGCCACGCAGAAGTACCTATTTGAATGCCTTATGAGGAAATCAGAAGAATAATCCTGGAGGTTGATGAGGAGCAGCTCTCTGAACCCATGTAACGCCCAGTCCTTCGGCTATGACCTGAGCTCCCTCTGCAAGCTGAAGGACACCAAATCTGCGGATCAGAAGTCCACTCTTCTCCACTTCCTCGCTGAAGTGTGTAAGGAGAGGTATCCCGAGGTGCTGCGCTTTCTGGATGACCTACAGCATGTGGACAGAGCAAGCAGAGCTAAGAAAGAGGAAGGCATGGAACAGAAGAAACCTGCCATCAAGAACAAATTGGCTTCAACTCAGAAACTAAAGTTATTGAACATTATTTCGAGACACTGTAGAGGTGAAACTTGAAAACACAAAACAAGCAATTTCCTTATTTCACTCAACTTTAAGGACAAACTTCATGAACCTTATCAAACATTTCAATATTAAACAACAAAATACACATCAAATTATACATCAAGTCCCTTGAAGCATTGCTTCAAATATGAGATTTTTGGTAAAGGAGGGTCCAACAGAAAAAGTCAGCCTTCAAACCATGTCCGGCCACCATATGCGACAAACAAACTATACAAAAAAAACTCCTCTTCTCTTGCCAAAAAAGATGGAAAAATCAAAGTACCGTATATTCCGAAGAATTCCACAAGTGGTCAAGACAGAGAGGATATATCCCATTTACCTGGCCTCAGGCTCCTTCCAGACTTCCTCCAGTTTTCATGGCACACGAAATGCACTTAAGATCTCAGGTGTCCCACACATGCACTCACTTCCTGTTTCCTCAGGTGTGCTCTGTTTTTTTGTCAACTTAAAAGTACCACTTCCTGTATATGATCAGTTATATTCCCGATCACCATTATACACAGGGATGAATGAGAAATACAATTATACAGAAAAATAAGAATACAACTATGCAGAAAATAAAGAATAGACCGTCACCATATCCAGTACAATACTTAGAAAAATGCGGATAGACTCCCCCTCCTGTACCTCAACAGTTAAGTCTAAACTCTGTTTCTTACTGGGGTCTTTTGTGAGGGTGTCTAAATCCTAATTCATCTGTGGCGGTGCCACAGAGTCCCCCCCTCAGCCGAAGGCTACTGAGGAAGATTTCCAAAGAAGGGTTTGAGATTAACAATATTCAATGTATCCTCTTTATCCTCAGGGTGAAACCACCTAGTTCTATAATTCACTGGCCCAAGCTTCTTCTCCACCTTGGCGGGGCCTGCCCACCTTGGTACCAGTTTGGATGAAAAATAGTCAGAAGCTTTGGATTGAGGGTGTGTACGAACCCAGACCAGGTCTCCCACTTGAAACTGCGCATCTTTCCTGTGGGCATCATAATACCTGGCTTGTCTGTTGTGCACTCCTCACACATTTTCTCACCTCCTCATTGAGCTGATGTTGTCTTTCAATGATATGGTATGATGGGTGACAAGGATTTGGTGAATGGTGAGTCAGCCTTTCCAGGGGTCCTTTCAGCTGTCTGCCCAGAACAAGTTCTGCAGGTGTTTTTCCGGTAGTTTCCTGTCTGGCACTGTTAATGACATATCTGAACTCTGTTAGCCAATTATCCCACACTCTGTGATTCTGTCCCACATAAGACGCAACCATAGTTTTGAATGTCCTATTGATGCGTTCTGTGAGATTAGTTTGTGGATGGTAACTTGTTGTTAGTGTTTGGGTTACCCCCCACTTTTTGCAGAGATCTGTCAATAGTTGGCTGAGAAACTGAGGTCCACGGTCAGGCAGGTACTTATTTCGCCCCCAAAAACGGCCCAAAAAGAGGTCCTACAGTGGCCGTTGCTGTAGTGGAAAACAAAGCAAGGTGCAAACACAAACACACACACACACATAGAGAGAGCAAAAAGAATGACAAGGTACTTTTCCACAGGTGCACATACACTATAAAAAATTTACATGTGTAGTTAGTAAGATCATTCAGTTCATTTCTTCAAGCCAAATCTCACACTTGGGAACTGGGCACAAAATGGAGAAGTGTGTCCGTGTCTATAGAAAAAGATCACCGCCTGTCCCTGAGACAGTTGAGGAAATGGTCTGAAATGATCTGACCAGAAGAGGCTGGCTGGCTGGGTGGTGGTGGAGGGACAGAACATTCCAAACTCTCCCTCCTAGAGCTCAACCTCAGCCCACTCTGAAACCCGTGACCTTTGTGCTGGAAGGAACTCTGCGAGAAAAGTTTGTTGCGTTTAACAACAATGCTATAATATTGGACGAGATCACCAGACAAGTATCCTGTGAGACGTCTCTGTGGTTGTTGTGTGTGTAAAGAGTTGTGTGTCCTGACTGAGTTTGTGACCTTATCTGGGTATGCTCTGTTTTCCAGGCTGCTGCTTCCTGAAGATTTCACTGTGTTCACATACGACACAGATGGCTCGCTCATTACACAGAGACCCAACATGCAGGTAACACAGACACACACACACACACACACACACACACACACACACACACACACACACACACACACACACACACACACACACACACACACACACACACACACAGGTAGCAGTGTGGAGCCTTTTCAGGCACTACTTACTGTCCTACACATTGTCTGTTTGTACCTATTGGCTGATGCATAAACTAATTTGAATTCACACAAACGTACAAATGTGCGCGCACACACACACACACACACTTATATAATTGTTGTGCCAATGCTACTCACACTCATCTGTGTTATTTCTTTATTTTCTCCAATATGTCATTATGTTAAGTGGCCATTATTGGCCATGTGAACACTGCTCATTAGAACTGTGTGTGTGTGTGCTCTCTCTCTCTCTCTCTCTCTCTCTCTCTCTCCTTAGCTGTCAAATGGCATTTATTTTGGCATTGCCAGTTGATGAACTCATCCACCACTAAAGCAGCTGCTTTCTATAAAACTTAAAAGGGTATTTTTTAGTCCAGAGGAACAGACCTCCCTCTGGTACTACATCTTGGTCAAGTCTGGTTTGGCTGCCAATCCACAACACACATTTCTTTCTTTCTCCTGTCCATCATCCATGACCACCAAACCGATGTACCTGTGGCTCAAAGCTTATGTCTGTCATGCAGACTGGCCTGGGGCTTCCTTGCTATCCTTGTTTTAGTATCAGCTTTGCTTTGTAGTTGACTAATGGCTCATTCATTGCCCTAAAATCATAACCCTGAGCTGTATCCTACTAAGTAACAAGGGTGTAGTATGAGAAGAGTGTAGTATGAGAAGAGTGTAGTATGAGAAGGGTGTAGTATGAGAAGGTCACAGCTGGCCCTATCGTCCCTCTCCCAGAAAATAGGATCCAGATGCAGGAGAGGCCTTCCTCCCAATCTTGAGGGGTTGATGGTGGCAGAGTTCTCTGAAAAGAAGGAAATGTGCATCTGAACAGTTAAGAAGATAAGGGCCACTGTGAGGTCATTTCCAGCGCTAAGATGCGTAGTTTTTCCTGGAAACTATCTTGAGTATGTCAGTTGACATATTACTGTGTGTTTCTCTGGAAGACATGTTTAGATTACAGATTGGACACTTCTTCGTACAGATGTGCATTACACTGCTCACACTGTGAGATGTGACCTAGATGGAATCTGAACCTTGATAATTTCTTTGAAAGCTTGTTCGTCATGCCAACTCATTATTAGCATGTGCAACAGCAGACATTAACGTAGTGGTGTTGTGTAAGCAGACCAGCAATAAAGTTATAAATAAAGTTATAAATATCACCATTCCAGTGTAGTGAGATTGTGAGTCAGATATACTATGATTAATCAATAACTCGTCTGTAGCTTAGCACTCCCTTGTGAAATGTAAAGAGTTACAAAAATGAGAGATACAATATATGTATAGACAAGTGATGGGACAGATGGAGATAATAATTAATTGGTGGTTAATAAAGGGCCAACAAGGCCTAAAATGAGGGGGAAATCTCACTTACCCCTATAAAACATAGACATGCACCAAAACATCACCCTTTAGCTTTACTCAAGTACAGCTTTCATTCTAGTCACTGCAAGTGGTTTATGTGACTTAGACTTTTAAGATGGGTGTGGAGTTGTCTCACTGACAGAGCTGTGTGTTGGTGTGTGTTTGTTGTTTTTTGTTGTTTGTGATTTCTGTGAACTCATTGCTGTGACTGTTTCCTTGGCCAGACAGTTGACATTTCTTTTCAGATGTCTTGGCAACACTGTTGAGCTCCCAGGCCACAGCATAGACCAGGCAGAGGAAATGAATCTTTCGGGGCAGCAGCATTCTGAACCCAATAAATCACATGTCTAGAGTTAACTTCCTGTGTAAAAGCAGTGAGTGTTCTACATCATCATAGTTTGTATGAAATTAACCTGTAAAAGTGTCTTGGAGTGGCAAGTACTTCCTGCATTCTGTGAAACCCCATAAAGAAGAAATCATTTTTATTTCCCTCTGCTAGGATTGTATTTGCCACTGTTGGAAGGTATTATACTCTTGAAGCTCAGCTATTTTAGTTGTTCAATACCCAGGTCAGTTTTCATGGGTCTCTGATGGGATCCCTATAAACTACAGCCTCTAAAAATCCAAGCCTACACGCTCTTGACTGGGGTCACCCGAAGCACACTTCTCAGCCAGTGTTCTCATGGAAAGAGACAGAAGGGGCTGGTGTTCTTGGGAAATATTGCAGGAAAACAAACAACTGGTTCGGCTCGCATTTTGCAATGATGGCTTTAAACCCCCGAGGTGAACTCAACAGCTCTAAAGCTGCAATTACTATGCACAGCGTTTCAAATTTGTGTTGGCTTTGTGTTTAGACTTCTCAAGGATTCTCATCAAGATGGCCTACCCATGAAACAGTAGCAGACTGATGATAGCGTGCACACTATGTTTGCTGTGAAACAATGGTGGCTTGTTCTTTTCACCTCGTGGTGATCCTGTGTCCTTCCTTATAAGTCTCTCTAAGGGCTGATTCAGCACTCCTCGTGCCCTCCCCATGCCCCTCTCTGGCTTACCCAGCACCATGTCATTGGATATGAAAGGCAAAGTGTGGCATTGACAGCAGCACCCTACCCTGAAATTTCAGCCAATGTGGTTTAATGTCAGAGCGCACAGGCGACTGGATTTCAGACGAGGAATGCCACCAGACACAAATGTCCCTGTGCTCCATCATTCGGTCCGAATGCCGCTGCTAGTGTAGAACAAGTCACTTAGTGGTCAGTAGACTCACATTGTTGCTCTACTCAGTAAATAAAACAAGAAGTACACATTCCAGTCACACAAAATGCTTTGCAATAGTGTTGAGATGCCAACCCTGCACTAAATAGACTTCACTCGTGCAGGACAACAGTGGGCTTTCAAAAACGAGGTGGCAGTTCAGGTCACTCTTTAATTGTAAACACCATCCACCATGGCTTCATTCATATATGTCTGTAAGCATTCAGCATGACGCCTTTCAGTTTCAAAAGATGGCTCCTGTAGATTATTATGGCGCAAGGGTCCCTGCTAATGTGCAGACACCCTGTTAGCTCTGGTTGGTAGGAGAGCCATTAATCTGATGTCCATCTGATGATCAGGCCTCCCCGATGACTGCAAACAAACAAACGCCACGTCTCCAGCTTACTGTTTATTTAGACGTCCATACCATGGACGGTTCCCACATTACTCATGAAAACCCTCTGATTTGGGACGGAAAGAACTCCAGAACTTCCTGAAAACCACCAGCGTGCTACACTGTACCAGCTGGGTCAGAATAACACAGGCCTACCAGTTTACAGATTTTTGTATTTGAATGTTTTTTCCACTGCCCAACTGAGAGGGATCAGCTATTTATTAAAGCTATGTGTCTTTTACCAGCAACAGCCTACCGCATCCTTCCTGTGCCACTTACAGTCTGTGTGCTAGTAGGACAGTCACCGGGTATGGCCATTAAGATGAATGTCCTTTATCCTCCGCTCTCTGCCTCCCTCTCGCACCCCCCCCCCCCCCTCACTCTCGTGTGTTGAGGTCATCTGTGATGTGCATTGTGGCATAATTGCTTTTGTCAGTTGTAAACAGCCTCAGTGCTTCCCCTGGATGAGACCATGGAGAGGTCTCTAGAGCTAAGGCAAGGTGACTAGAGGGTCAGGCCCTTCAGAGTGTGTGTGTGTGTGTGTGTGTGTGTGTGTGTGTGTGTGTGTGTGTGTGTGTGTGTGTGTGTGCGTGTGCGTGTGTGTGTGTGTAGACGTGTTTGATGAAGGAGTGTTCCTGGTTGCCTCCTGTAGGAATCCCAACATTCTTCTCATTCCAGACTTGAGAGCCCGTCATTACTCACCGTGATTAAAAACATCTGCTTACTAATCACTCATAAGCTCTTCACTACATACTCATGAGAGCTTAAATGAATCATGCAAGAACAATCTGGAAGCATTCCATATATGGAGATTGTGTAAAAAAAAAGAAAAAGAAAAAGAAGCTTTGTGAGAAAACCAATAGAAGAGAAGACAGAACTCTATGTCAGAGTCACCCTCAGCAGGGCAGGCGCTCACCTGAAACACTGGGGATACATGTGGAGATGAGAGGGTAACCTTAGAAAGGAAATATTAGTTTGGAAGTGTAGAAGGGGAGGGGAGGGGAGCCGATCAATACACACCAGCGCTGGGCACTTTAAAGTCATGGACATAACTCTGAGCAGTACATGGTGGTGGAAACAAGCCTCCGGGTCTTGATGAAGAAGACTGCACACACAAACACACACACACAGACATGTACACTACACGGATACATACACACATGCACTGTATACACATACAGATTTATCGAAAAATGCATAAGCTATTCAATTCAAATTTTTTAACAAACTCACAACATGGGAATTAATCTGAGGCATCTGGAAAAGACTGTGAGACTTGCCATATTGTTTATAAACAAAATTACACTCAGGCCAAATGATGGAATGACTTGGCATCTGCTTCTGGCATTTGGTCCCAATGCTCTGTTGCTGTGAGCCTGGACACACACACACACACACACACACACACACACACACACACACACACACACACACACACACTCTAATGGCTGCACACACCCACTCACAAAATTACACTCAGGCCAAATGATGAAGTACTAAATCCTTGCACTATCCACACAAGCACATGAACACTATCTCTCTGCACTCTTTGCACTACTTTCCTCGTGAACATCAACACTGACACAACCAATGCACACTGTATTATCTGTATAATATCTGTATACACCCCACTCCCTGTGAACATGTTCTCCCTATGTGTATTGTTTTTCTACTGTGATTCTACTGTGATTTGTGTATGTATGTTTGCGAGTTAAGTTAAGTGTATAAGCTACTGGATGACCTAAATTTCCCTCGGGATTAATAAAGTATCCATCTATCTATCTATCTATCTATCTCACGGCTGTGAGTCTGGACAGAGCTACAGAGACATCTAGGATGCCAACACTTGATGACAAACAGAGAGACGGGGCTGTCCACAATAAGCATAGCGTAAAGTTGCAGTGCAACACACAAACTTTTGCAAAAACGTCAAATAGAAGGATAAGAAAATACTGAAAAGCAGGACAAGGAAAAGTGATGTTTTTTGGTCTATGATCTGTGTTAATGTACGTGTGAGAATACTTTTAGATGCAATCACACAGTTTGGAGTGAGAAGCCATTGTACAAGTTTATATGTGTGTGATGACAGGAAAAGGAACTCTCAGTGTGTGCAGCTATCAAGGTTTGGCCAGAAAACAGACCTCAAACATGACACACGAGGAGAGAAAGTGCCGGAAGGAAGAGCAAATTTGTGGGAGGGCTTTAGGAAGCTACTCAGGAGCTCCTGGGACCAGGCAGGAAGCGTCTGTGTGGATCTGACACTCCTCCGAGTGCAGATTGCCATCTTCCCAGAGAGTAATAAAGCTTCCTCAAAGAGTGTGAGCATTTGATCTCTGGGGCGAGGCAGCAGGAGTCCGGAGTCCTGGTTTCTCCAGTCACGCCAGAGGACTCTGGGGAGCAATGATCAAGGAAATCACTGCCATTAAAGTAGAGTTCAATAGAAACGAGTCTGCTTGTGTCCCTGGCCTGGTGCAGGATTATGCTCCCAGTTTGCTCGGGCGGTCCAGTGTAGGTCATGGTCATGTTCATGTTGTTGTGCTACAGACTACTGCAGTGTTTCAAACCTAGGGTAGGCTGGACAGTGCTCATTACTAAACAAGCTGTAGGCTGTCACTGTCCGCTCGGACACAAGCCTTTTGTCCCAGATGAGTGGCACCCAGGCCCTCAAGGGAGAACAGTCTCATTTAAGGACGTTGTTTTCTCTCTGTCCTCCTCTCCACCCCTCTATCTCTCTCTCTCTCTCTCTCTCTCTCTCTCTCTCTCTCTCTCTCTCTCTCTATCCCTCCCATCTCTCTCTGTCCCAACGCTCTCTTGATCTATAGTACAGTATAGTCTTAATCAATGAATTGGTTTTTACATCCACCCCCTTTGTCTCTGTGAGTGTGTGCTGCTCATTAAAATATCCGGGAACTCTGTTACAGACATACACACATGCTCCATTTTACGAGTAATGCTTTGGATAATTGTGTGATCCTCCCAAGGGACACAGGGGGGGGGGGGGGTAGAGAATCTGAGTAGGCAAAGTAAATACCACCATCTGTGAACTTGAAAATGACTGAGGAATCAAGAGGGCTTTCCAAACAAAACATGAGATCATCCGATGACTTCATGCATTGCCTATGAAGGTCTATAGTGACCTCCCTCTACACACAGAGGGAAGGTAGGGCACCTGGGCCTGCTTCATCCAACATGATAGCTAGAATGTAATGGGCTTTGGGAAGCTGTAATGAAACACTTAGGGCCATGTCCATGTTTGTGAGTGTTTATGTAGTTTACATGTGAGGTCTAGTGTCTTCTGCAGAGAACTGAGGTGTGAGTGAGTGCACACGTGTAGACGGACACATTTCAGCACGCATATGGAAACATTCAAACACATGTGTTGCATGTCCTAGAATCAACACTACCAGTTCGTCCCCACCATCAGTCTCACCATCAGTCCCTTGTTGTCTATCTGTCTGTCTGTCTATCTTGTCTGGCTGTCTGTCTGTCCCTCCTCTGCACTGCCCTGCTCACAGAATCAGCTGACCCCTTCACCTCACGCTCAGCCACCTTATTTATAGGCCGCCTCCCCGAGTCACCGCCGCGCATCTTTAACTCCCACGCCAGTTTGATGCCGTTATGTAATCTGCTTGTTGACAGGTGACGCAGGGACGAGAGCGGTGTCTATAATCACCTCAGAGGGGTGAGATGGAGGCTCAGGCTTTGTGTTGGTTTCGGCCCGGAACAGGCCTTTGGCTGTGAGGCTGTACTTACATGTGCTGATGGAGTGAGACTATTAAATCTCAAGCTCCAAAACAACAAGCAAGAGAGAGGGGGAGGGGCGAGAGAGAGAGAGCAATAACACACTGCCCTTACCTTGACATGGCATTTAGATTTAATTGACTTACAGGAATACATACGCCTCTTCAAAAAAAAGAAAGAGGTCTATTTTAATTTGATTTGGTCCCTTTGTATATGAAAATTGACAGAATTAAATGAAAAGCGGATGGAAGCGTGGACAGAAACTTTGCTAAAATGTTAATATATGCATCAATTTGTCGGTCTCCAGCTGTGCTTGAAGTAAATAGAACAATAACACAATGAGTGTGTGTACGAGCAAGAATAAAAGACCCTTACCTTTACATGGCATTTCCATTTAATTGACTGATAGGAACAAATATATGTAGGTAGAACAGAAAGAGGTTTATTTTAATTATTATTCGGTTCCTTTGTGTATGAAAATGGACAGAATTTAAAATGTATTTCGTAGAACTAATACTGACTACAGGAATCTTTTCATTTGAAGTCTTAAGAAGTCTTTTTAGTTTTTGTGATTAAACTAACAGGCCTTTTTCACTTTCATCTCCTTTCTATCTCTCCCCTTTTCTCTTCTCCTCAGAATCACTGCCACTACAGAGGCTACGTGGAGGACGTGGAGGGCTCGTCTGCTTCTCTCAGCCTCTGCTCCGGACTCAAGTAAAGTGTTCCTAACATGCCTTCTGCTGTTGTGTTTGATGAGGAGTGCCTTTCATCTACAGTCCGTGTTCTTGCTAGGAAAGTGCTTTTAGTCTGCAGCATCTGTTGTAGCTTGAGAGACAATAGGCTGCCTGTAATCTAACAGAATCAACAGAACTAAAAGATATGAAACTAGAATGTGGGTAAGCTACTTTTTGTGGGACTTCCAGCTTTTTGTGGGACTTCCAGGCTGCCTGTAATCTAACTGAACTCAACAGAACTAAAACATACAGTATGAAACTAGAGTGTGGGTAAGCTTTTTTTGGAACTTCCAGCTAACATGAGGATGCATGACCTTGTGGTTACCCACTTTGCATGGCATTTCTCTTCTTCTATGGAGAACATGGTGGGCTGGGGTCTGCTAGAGTGTGTTGTGGAGTGTAGGGGGATTGCCACCATCAGTGGAAGAGCAGGTGGACTACTGGCTACTGGTCTGTCTCTCGGGGGTGAGTGATGGCAGCTCTCCCACGGCGAGCAGAAAGGTGGACAATGGAAGGAGACGAGGATAGAATAAGAGTGTGAGAAAGCAAGAAAGAGGAAGAGAGAGCAAGAGGCTGGTAGCCCCAGGGGGCGGGTAATTGGATGGACAGGAAGAGCTCAGAGGAATGATCTATTTGTGCACAAACATGTAAATCCTCATATGGCAGGAAGTGATCTCAGTGGTCAGTAAATAATAACGGCTAACCGTAAGAAGCTGAAGAGGCTTTCGGCCATTACAGCGCTGCTCCTTCCTGACTCATCCTTCCGTCTCGGTCCCCCAAGGCAAAGCATCATGGCCTCCACGCTGTTCATCACGTCAAGGGTATCCTGTCACTCAGCTTCCTCAAGCCTGCCAAGAGTCATTTTTTATGGATGGCTACAAGTGCCAAATTTCTTGTCAAATCAGTAATGCTAAGCCATTAGCAATTCTGTCTCCACAGCAGTTCACCTCTTAGGTAACAAACATCAAAGGAGGGACTGTCGGGCAGTCACTGTCTGGAAGCTCCAAGGGCTTCCCGCCAGTAGCTTTAGTCCTTCCTATTTTGAGGGAAAGCATCAGAGGGAGGACTGTGTTGCTCTTCACTGTACTCCACACAGCAAGAGGAAACAAACAAAAAAAAGGAAATAATAGGAAAAGAGTTAGCTTGGCATCTAGGTTCTTTTGTCTATCACATGTCAAAGACCGGAAGACATGGTAACTTATTTACTGCTGATTCATTCATGTTTATCTTACGGTCACCTGCCCTTTTGTCACAGTTGCAAAAGTGAATTATCAAGGGCCTGATTGATGTTTTCCTGTTGGCTTGCACTGCATCTCTGTGTGTGTGTGTGTGTGTGTGTGTGTGTGTGTGTGTGTGTGTGTGTGTGTGTGTGTGTGTGTGTGTGTGTGTGTAGTTTGTGCAGTGTTTAATTTTGTTGTTGCTACCCTCTGACGAAAATAATTAGAGGAAATTGAGTATCGTGTAAATTCGATCTTAGAGTGATGAGCTGTCTTCCATTTTCCGCCAAAGCAATTAGGATTTTCTATTTTTACCTCCCCTCCCCCCTTTTGTCTTAAACCAGTGAGTGTAACAGGAAGTGAGCTTGGTTGTCCTGAGTCATGAGACCAGGCTTTTGCTTCAGTAACACTAAAGAAGCCGAATTGCCCGCTGGTCAGTGTGATGTTGATGTGTTTGTCTAAGTAGCCAGAGTTTGACCTTTAAGGGCTCCTTGGCTTGTTCACACTGAATAGCTCCGAAGGGGTCTACTAACAATCAGCTGTTCTCTCTGATGCTCCATTGGCTGTTCCCTTTGCAATACTTTCAAGTTACAAGGAAATGATTTGTCACCCAAATGGTTAATGGGTTAAAGGGTTCTATGAAAAACCTATGAAGAGGGAATAAGGGTATGAACATCAAAGTTTGCCCATTTTAAAAACGACCAAGAATCCCTGTGAAAGGGCTATATCCAGTACGCAATGTGTATGAGATAAAATGTTTCTTTCAGTACAAATAATACTTTAATACTGTTTCCATTTCACCTCCGATAGCAGTTTTTTTTCTGTCACCTCCAAAAATTCGGTGACTTGTTACTCAACACCCCAGTGACCTCTTTTTCAAGAGTGAACTGTGTATAAACATCACCACCCCCACATCACTACAGCCTACCTTCACAGTCAGAGTGAAAACATTCACTGAATATTACAAAGTGAAAAGTGTATGAAATCCATCTTAAATATAAAAACTATTGAAACTCTGTTCATTTATTTGTATTTCTGTGTGTGTGTGTGTGTGTGTGTGTGTCTGTGTGTGTACTTCTGTATTTAGCGGGCGGTTAGTTATTGGCAGTTCTACATTTGGGATCGAGCCTCTGGAGGGTTCCTCTGACTTTGAGCATGTGGTGTACCGCTTGGAGGATGAAGAGACGGAACCTCTCAGCTGCGGAACCACTCACGCTCATCGCCATGACGACAACGATACTTCTTCCACCGACCAGACCATTGGCCACTCCCACAGTGACTTATTTGGGGAGACTGTCAGTCATTTAATCAGAGTGAGTGTGTGTGTATGTTAAAATGAATAGGAGGATGTATTGTCGAGTCTTTAGATGCTTCTCTTTGTGTGTGTGTGTGTGTGTGTGTGTGTGTGTGTGTGTGTGTGTGTGTGTGTGTGTGTGTGTGTGTGTGTGTGTGTGTGTGTGTGTGTGTGTGTGTGTGTGTGTGTGTGTGTGTGTGTGTGAGAGAGAGAGAGTACAGAGCAATACTACACTGAGTGGGCTCAACCCTTGGATGTGTATCTGTTTCTATGTGTAACGTGTTGCCTATGTATTTCTCTGGTTGTGTATGAGCTCACATATGTAATGTGTGTGTGTGTGTGTGTGTGTGTGTGTGTGTGTGTGTGTTCTTTTCTCCTAGAGCAAGCGGGCCATAATGCAGCAGACCCACTATGTGGAGCTGATGCTGGTGGTGGATGTAGAGCGAGTGAGTAATCACCACGTACACCATCCTATCACTCCCCACATCACCACCATGTTCAGTTTCTCTCTCACAACCCGCTATTATCCTCTGGACCACACTTAGCATGTCAATCATCTTTTTGATTCAACGCCAAGCAGTTGCTGTTGCTGGAGAGTTTCTCTCTTTGTTTCCCCTGTCAGAGGGCTTATGGGTAAATCATAGGCTCTTCAGTCTTGTTAACAGAGCACAGCAGATTGTTGAGATCCTGTTTCAGTTGGCAATGGATGGTGGAGCCCAGTAGCTGAACTGATAATTGGACCCCCTGCACAGATGATGGGTTTATGGGTGGGAATGTGTGCTGGATTTGGGGTTTAAGCTGTTGGGTGAGAAATCGTTACCAACGTTACTGCCTGCAAAAAAGAAAATCGTTCACATTACACGTTCTTCATTTTCTTTGCTCCTCTGTTTTTCCCTGTATCCTGTGCTAATCTATCTCCTGTCCTCGGCCACAGTTTAACTTCAATAACAGGAACGACACCTACGTTCGAGAGGAGATGGTCCAGCTAGCCAACCACCTTGATAGTGTAAGTGAGGAGATGTTGTGTAGGTGTGTGTGTGCAAGTATTTGAATATTTGAAGTTATCTCATGTTCTCCTGTTTCTAGTGATATAAACTGTGCTCTTGATTTGCATCTGTGATCTCTGAGACCCTGTAATAACCTTTCTCTTTTCTCCCCCATCATCTGTTTTTTCCACCTCCTCCTCCTCCTCCTCCTCTCTCTCTCCCCCCATCTCTGTAGATGTATGAGCAGCTGAACATCCGTGTGGTGTTGGTTGGGCTGGAGATCTGGACCGCAGGGAACCCCATCAGTCTGGATGGCAGTGCTGGGGATGTCCTGGGTCGCTTCGTCGACTGGAGGAAGCAGCATCTGTTGCCACGCCGACGCCATGACAGTGCCCAGCTCATCCTGTACGTGTGTGTGCATGGTTGGAACAAAACATCTTTTGACTATGGTCATAGATCTCTTCCTGTGTATCATTGTTTATCTTACCTTGCTACTCTCCTGTCATCCCCTCTCTTTCTTTTCTTTCTGATCTCTATCATTCTCTCCTCTGTTGCAGTAAGAAGGGCTTTGGGGCTACAGTAGGAATGGCCTTCATCAGTGCAGTGTGCTCCAGTAACCATGGAGGAGGCATCAATTCGGTAATGTAACAAGTGCTGATTGGAGCATACACCTGCCCATCATCTAAACAACCCGCAACACTACAAAGACAACTATAATACATTCATAAGTGCCTTGCCATGTAGTTATTAATGTTCAATTCCATCTAAGATGTGCCACCCGATCTTTCATGCTTTTCTTTCTCCTCCTTAGTTATACTGTTGTCAGCTTGTACTCTTAACCTGAGGGCTGCGTACACCAACCGTCTCAGGAGGTTCCTTATCTGCCATTGTTACATTTTCAGTTGGTCGTGTATTAACTGCACAGCCATAAGCAAAGAGTCAGTTTGCATACCGGAGCTTTTGCAGATCAGTGCCTTGGCGCGTTGCCCATAGGGGAACTGAAAAACATGGCCTCAGGTCATGATTAGCAGGATGCTTTGCAACTCTTTTTGTGTAATTCTTCCCCTTCCAAAAGTAATCCAAATATCCACATTGACAATGACACCCATCAATTGGCTGTGATATGAAAACATCTGAGGAATGTCTTCCACTTTAGTGAAGGACCAGTATTTGTATGACATATATACAACATACTCCTCAACTGCATCCAGCTTCCTTCAAATACAATTGCTCAATATGTATTTAATATCTAATGGCTCGTGTAACTTAATGTAATATAATGTCTTGGTTATCCATTATTTGGTCTCTGATGACATAATGAGGCAGTGTATCTGGCACATGTTGCTAATGAAATGACACGGCTTCTCTCTGCAGTTCACCAACCACAAGGTGGTCCCCTTCGCCTCCATCGTGGCTCATGAGTTGGGCCACAACCTGGGCATGAACCACGACGATGACCGGCACTGCGACTGCCCAGCAAAGAACTGCATCATGGGCTCTGGTGCCTCGTGAGTGTGTCTTTATGTGCATTCATGCAGACTGCTGATATGAGTGTGTGTGTGTGTGTATTTGTCATTTGTGCCAGTGGCATATATGTTTGCATAACATAGGGATGTGTGTGTGTGTGTGTGTGTGTGTGTGTGTGTGTGTGTGTGTGTGTGTGTGTGTGTGTGTGTGTGTGTGTGTGTGTGTGTGTGTGTGTGTGATTCAGGGACAGATAAGGGACATATTTTTATCATTCTAAGAGGAGGAAAACCAGAATCAGTATCTCTCTCTGTCTGTGTCCACAGTGGGGCCACTAACTTCAGCAGCTGCAGTGCTGATGACTTTGAGAAGATGGTTCTGCGGATGGGGCGCAGCTGCCTGCTCAACGTGCCCCGGCCAGACGAGGCGTACAGCACACCCTACTGTGGCAACAGGCTAGTGGACCTGGGCGAGGAGTGTGACTGCGGCTCCGAGCAGGTGTGTGTGTGTGTGTGTGTGTGTGTGTGTGTGTGTGTGTGTGTATGATTTTCAGTGTGTTAATGTTCTCACATTGATGCCATTTAGTTAACTTATCTGATTTGGCCTGGGGGAAACTTAACATCTCTCTCTCTCTCTCTCTGACTCTCTCTCTCTCTCTCCTCAGGAGTGTGAGAAGGACCCGTGCTGTGAGCCAAAAACCTGTAAGCTGAAGTCCTGGGCTCAGTGTGCCTATGGTGAATGCTGCAGGAACTGCAAGGTCAGTAACCACCAGCTCCCTTATATTACCTCTCTCCTCTCCTCCCTTCCTTTCTCTTCTCCTCTAATTTTATTATTGTCTATGTCTTTCTTTCTTCGTCTGTTTTTTCTTCCAGCAACTTTTTGTCCAATTGTTTAACTCTCTGTCCCCGGATCTTTCTGTCGGTTCTTTTCTCTCTATCCATCTTCCTCCCTCTCCATCTCTTTCAGTTCCTGCCAGGTGGCTACGAGTGCCGCAGCCGGTTAGACGAGTGTGACCTACCTGAGTACTGCAACGGCTCGTCTCCTGTCTGTCAGGCTGATATGTATTTGCAGAACGGACACCTCTGCAAGAACAGCCAATCATACTGCTACAACGGCATATGCCAGCACTACGATGGTCAATGCCAGACCTTGTTTGGCTCAAGTGAGTCCTGCCGTGTTCAGACTATATTATATGTATATGTACAATAATTATGTCTTAGACAGTAAAAATTAAAAATGTCCTCTGTGCAATCTTTAGAACAATGCTCAGAATCATATGCAGTGTATACTCACTTGTATTATTATACTCATGTTTGCTTGTGTCAGAGTTTAGGTCTGTCAGTGCCTATGTTGTGCCATAACTGTAATTTGGCGCCCTCTTCTGGCAACAACGTTTTCCTTCACCCTAACATGCTTTTTACCTTGCACAGCAGCACACAGGATTTTGTTCACATGTCACTGTGCACATTTGTATTTTTCACAGAGGCAAAGTCAGCTCCAGGTGCATGCTTTGAGTTTGTCAACTTTAAAGGCGACCGCTTCGGGAACTGTGGCTACCACGACAAGGGTTACAGGAAATGTGAGACCAGGTCAGAATATAAAACTACACTTACCCTAGCTCACATTCCCATCTAAATATGCATAGCCCAGTGGGAACATGTGCAGTGAGGCATGTCATTGCTGGTATGTCTGTGTGGACTTGAAATTGCATGCACTTGGATATAATGCAAGAGACCGAGATATAAATATAATGTGTATTACCCGTACTCATGTTCATACTTGTTCAGGCCTGTGTGTTAAGCTGTTTGTGCAGACGTGTGTAGACGCATTCACGTGGACATAGGGTATGCAGTGCATGTGAGTATTAGTCACGCGTGTGTACCTGCTCCCCTGCAGGAATGCCAAGTGTGGGAAGCTGCAGTGTGAGAATGTGAACTCGGGTACAGTGTTTGGCATCGACCCCTCCATCATCAAAACCCCCATTGCCAGCACAAAGTGCTGGGGGGTGGACTTCATGCTGGGGCCCGACGTGCCCGACCCGGGCATGGTGAGCGAGGGCACCAAGTGTGGGGAGAACAAGGTGAGGTGGCATAACCACGCAGACGCCAGAGGCACACCACACACACTGTCAAAAACACCTGGACATTTTATATCTCATATATATATATATATTTTTATATGTCATTTATACATCGCATACTTGACCAATTTGAAAGGTTTCATTGGCTTGGTATGAAATACCAGCCATTGTGTTTGTCGTGGCCTGGAACTTTTTCATCAATCAAGATGATTTCAAGTGGTTGGATCAACTTGAAGCTTGCACCAATAAAGCAGCAAAGACTATGGAGAGATTGTAAATCAGACGTACTAAACCTTATAGGAGATAAGCCATAACATTTTGCCATTGTAATGGCCTATGTGACTGTTCATCATTTTTTCTATGGCTTTACCACATACCCTCTGATAAAACATATATTTACAATGTTATGTCTTTTATTACTCCAGGAGCTTTATAATGGAGGTGTATTTGTATTTCAACTGAACGGGTGTCCTGTTTTTTTTGCATGTGTATTCAGCTGTAAACATCAGCAGCCTTTGACTGAAATATTGCAATTTTTTTATTGCAAAGTAAGGGAAGAATTATATTTTGAAGGCTGTAATTTCAGAATAGCTAGAAATATCTGTAAGCAATACATCTCAGTAGACCTTTAGGCAGGCTAAACATGAAGTATTTGTTGAAGACCATAGATGAGGAGTTTGCATGGCACATTTCGGATAAATATAGGTTTAATTTCCTATTCAGTCTTGTGGTTCTTTGATCATTTTGTATTCGTTTCAGTGCCAGTTTGCCTGACAAGAAGTGCACTGCTCAGGTTCTGATTCCATAGAGGGGGCACATTGTTTTGATGTGTGATCATATTTAAGCACTGTAGAGCCAGATAAATACAGCTCTGATTATACTTCATGATTTGCATGCTTCCTGTGTTCTGCCAATGCAGTGTGATTTCACACGGTCTGTTGTCTCCAGGTGTGCTTGAATTATGAGTGCAAAGACGTGTCAGAACTCAACTATGACTGCGACATGCAGAACAAGTGTCACGGCCATGGGGTAGGACTCCTCTTCTCTGTCCTTTTTCAATTCGTCTCACTCCCTGTCTCTCTATACCTCTCATTGTAAAAGATCAGGAAAGCAAAACATTATTTCATTTTTTGTTAAGTTTTGAATTAGTAGAATGAGATCTTGGAAACTTTTTGAAATGTAAAAGCTTGTGTTCGTGTTGCAGGTCTGTAACAACATTAAGAACTGCCACTGTGATTATGGCTGGGCTCCTCCATTCTGCAAGGATGAGGGCTATGGGGGCAGCGTGGACAGCGGCCCCACATGGAACGGTAGGACAGGGCTGCCTGAGCCAAATACAATTCAGTATAAAAGCATTAGTGGGTATATCAGAAAAGGTTCTAAGGTCCAAGACCTAAAAACATAAAAAAGAGGAGGAAAGAAAACAGCTCCAAACCCTTAGCAGTAGCTGCTCCAGTGCTTGTTCAGACTGTAGATGTTTCTCTCCTCCTCTCGCACTCACTCTCTTACTCCCTCTCTCCCTCTCTCTATTCAGATAAGGACACCTCCACGAGGGATGGCCTGCTGGTGTTCTTTTTCCTGATTCTGCCACTGCTGCTGCTGGGTCTGTTTGTGTTCTTCAGACGGAACGAGCTCCGGCAACGTTTCTGCAGACGGAAGCGGTCACAGGGCTACGAGTGAGTACAGGAAGTGATGTGATGCCGGCGTAAAACAGAGGCTGAGATCACATGAATTTTCTAGGGGTGCGTTCCAATAGTCAAAACGTCCCATGTCCTTTTCTAACCACTTTTTCTTGACCTCGGTGGGAAAACGTCATGAGGTCAAGGAAAAACGCGACGGAGAATGCATAAGCACTTTGAAAAAGACAACCGCAGTGCCAAGACAATCACTTTAGCCAACATAATTAGCGGATGTTATTGATGCGGGTCTTTAATTGTGCTGCCACAAGAAATTGTGGGATGGCATTATCTCCTTTCCTTTCATGAAGGGTGGTCTAGTGTACCCTATGCTAAAGGAGATCAGAAACGAAGCATTAAAGCACCTTTACCTAGCCTAGAGAATTCGCTACCTAGCCTAGAGAATTCCCTCTTATGGTTGACACTTGGATAATTCACTTTGAGACGATCTGACAGCAGCTGAAGTGGCACGTAATTGAACAGGTAGCTTGAATTTCCTGCTGGGCATTGCTGCCTGACGCACCTCCTCCGATGCCTGTGGATCAGCTGCAGGGTCGTCAGCCAGGAACCACCATTCACAGACGTTTCGCTCCTTTAATCCTGGAACGTCTCCTGGTGGCGGAGCAGTGACAGGGACGTCTCCCTGTCACCCCCTGCAGCTGGTATCTGGGTTAGGTGTTCTTTCCCCAGCCCTTTCCCCTCCTCCTTAGCCACAGCCAAAAACTGCCCTTCTCCGCCTCTTCCGCCAGCTCTTTTGTTGCTTTCTTAAGCTTTCCTCCTGTCACACCTGCGTCCCTTAGTAGGCGTGTGGTTGACTGCCCCACAAAGCCTCGGCATCCAACCTCCACTGGGTAGATGGTGGTCTTCCAGCCAGCCTCCCTGCACTCCGCAGCCAAGTCCGAGTACTTGGTCTTCTTTCGTTCGAAAGCGGCCTCGATTCCCTCCTCCCATGGTACTGTGAGCTCAATGAGGAGTGCAGTTTTTGCCTTGGTGGACCACACCACTATGTCAGGTCGGAGAGACGTGGTGGTGATTTCGCTGGGGAACTGGAGCTGCCTGCCAAGATCTACTCGCATGTTCCACTCCTGGTCAGAGGAAAAGAGCTTTGGTGTTGCTTTTGGCCTGGTGCTTCTTCTTCCTCCGCCCTCCCTGACAAAGTTGATGTGGTGTTCCGTTGGTGGGAGGCATCCCCTGCTTTCCCGTCTGCGCCCTTCCAGCACCTCAGCTAGCTTTGTCAGAACCTGGTCATGGTCATGGCGCCATCTGTAGCGTCCCTGCGAAAGCGCGATCTTACAGCCCGACAGGATGTGCCGGAGGCTTGCGTTGGGAGTGTTACAGAGTGGGCAGACTTCCTCGTTTCCGAACCACTGGTGGAGGTTCCGAGGACAGGGAAGCGTGTCATACGTTGACCTGATGAGGAAGCCGAGCCTCGCTTGAGGGAACTTCCACAAGTCTGACCAACTGATCTTCCGGTCGACAACCCCCTCCCAGGTTGTCCAGCTTCCTTGTCGGCTCTGGGACACAGCCTTGATCTTATAGCGCTCTTCCTCCGTCCTTATCACCTCTGACACCGCCATCTCCTTTCTCTCTTTCCGGTTGGCCTTAGACCAAAAACGTGGTGCCTCTCCCCAGCCTAGTCCTGCCCTTCCTGCCTGGACCCTGCCCACGATTTCTTGGTGTTGCAACCTGCCAACTGCTTGGTCGACTTCAGTTTGGGCATCCCACTTCCTGCCAGTACGGACCTTGACGCCTACGTTTCTAACTGACTGATCGGTGGACTCTCTTAATTCAAGAAGCAGCCTGGTCTTTTCCTGCTTGTAGCCCAAACTGATGGATTGTAGTGGCAGCTGCAAGGTAGCACCTTGGTAGCCCCAGCCACTTTCGGATGAATGAGTTGGCTTTCCCATCCATCTTGGTTGTTGTAGATGAGGGAATCTCACTCATCTTCAGTGGCCACATTATCCTTCTGTAGAGTGTGAACTGGTAGATCCACACCTTGTACTTCCCCGGTAGCTGGCTTTGGTCGATCTTTGCCAGGCCTTCTGAGAGTTGCTTCAACACAGCTCTACCCATTTGCTTGTCGGAGAGATCTGATGTGTACTCTCTGCCTAGGCTTCTGATGGGATGCTCAGACAGAAGTGGGATTCTCTCGCCCCCTGCAACAAAGATGGTGCTGTCATTTCTGACTCCCCTCCTGAGGGACCAAAGATACAGCAGGTTAAGCATAGAAATAAAAAAAAAAGAATAGAAGTTTGTTGGAACACCAAATTATGGTAATCTCTAAGATGCATTTCATCGTAAAGGGCAAGCTCAAAGAATATTGTCAATGTAGAGATATAGTACATCACATGGTTAGGTAGCATATAAGGAAATCAGCACATAAGCCTAGTATCTCAAGTTGTGTCTTAGGGCAACAACGGTTAGACATTGCCACAAAAGACACTGTTCATATCTGTAGATTTGAGCACGTCTGTGCTAAATATACCTCTTGTGTGCGACATATACAAATCTTCACTCAGCAAGTGAATTGCTGTGCTATAAGGCGTTAACTATATCTCACTCTTTCTACTGTTTATGCAATGAGGTGAGGTAAATATATTTTAATGGTGCAAACAGAATTATGAAAAATGTGGGAGCTATCCGTCAGTGTGACCGTCTACTGCATTGGCCAACTGGAACTGGAACTCTCTACTCTATCTTTCATTCGTTCTCTCTATTCAACAGGGCTGAACCGGTGCCTCAGGTCAACAGCCGAGTCCCACCCTCCCAAAGAGGAAATCCCAACATTGTTAAAAATGGAGTGAGTTACCACACACATGCACCTCTACATACACAGGATTCTGGCAAACTAACATCAATGCACTCACACTTGCACTATTGTTGTCAAGCTAATATCAGAACAAGAGTCATACAAAGAATAATCTAGCTATCACTCTTTTCAAATCTAACAGAATCTCCTTTTACAACTAATGTGTTCAAGATACTGTATGTACATGTGTGTTAACATGCCTATAATACTATACTAACTGCCTTCGAAGAAACTGATATTGGTCAGTAATCATTGACAGGACAACAGGGCATCTCCATTGACTGGAGATCTCCCATGTCTCCATATGTCATGAATAACCAGTAACACCCTCTATGTAAGCATCTGACTGAGCTTCTCTCTTCTCTCCTGCATCTGATCAAAAGCACCAAGTTCAGTTATTACCACCAGAAGAGGTAAACGACCCACTCCCCACTCCCCACGTGTTCTTCCTTGAGGTTGTCTGTTAGCATCACTGCAGCTTCCTCCAGGGGCCTGCTTCTTTCCTCTGCCCTCCTCCTACCTCTCCCTTCCCTGGCCTGTCCTTCCATTTCAGCTCTCCTCCTCACTCCAGTTGCTCTGCATTCATTGGCTTTTAAGGCCAAACCCTGACCTACTGAACTGTTCTCTGTTTCACACCTTTCTGAGCATCGCAGTACTGAGCAGCCCATCAATGTGTGATCAATGTTTAAAAGTGTTATGGCTTAAGTTTAATTCCTTCTGAATGTAAGTCCTTGCTGAATTCCCCAAAATCCTAACTTGAAACCAACATGTTCTATTCTTTTTAAAATGACAGCATGTCACTGTGTTTCATAGTGCATGTGAAGAGAGGAATCATGGGACAAAATGTGCATCTGGTTGTTCACCGTGGCGCTTCAGAGTAATTCTGTTGGCATGTCGCACGGGCATGTCCCCTAAGAGCATATGATTCATTATTGCTTTGAGTGAGACGTATGCTTTGAATGGAGGGCTTTGTTGGTGATGGTGGCAGGAGCATGCTAGTCGTGTCCAGTTTTTCCTTTACTCCCTTCATTAATGTTGATGGGCGAAACTCTTCATACTCACCTTCTCAAGGGAGAACTCTCTGTCTGTTTTCTAGATCTTTTCACCTCACTACTGTTCAGTTTTATTTGCTAGGATTTTTCATGAGAGAACTGAGAGTTTTTATTAGCCTATTGACTTGTATTACTGGCCTAGTGGCTAGTTGGTGTAACATTATAGTGGTCAAGACGTGTTTTATGTTGCCAAATCAAGGGTGTTAGAGAAGACCCCTTGCGGTCTGTGCCTCAAATACAGCAATCTCTTGTAATGAGAAAGCTACAGAATCAGGCTTTGGCTTTGAAATGGAATTGAATTGCTAACGTTGGTGTTTGCCGGTGTGTGTGTTGCAGGTTGTTCAGACGGATAGGACCACCTCCTCACCGTCTTATGCCCAGAGACCACCTCGGCCACCTGTCAAGTAAGTTTATCGCTCAACGTAGTGCCCAGTAGATACAGGTGTTGAACACTTTGGTTTGCCTATGTCTTATATAATGTCTACTAAGTCTGACTAGACTGTAAACATATGGTACAGTGGTACAGGAGGTAGAGAAGTCGTATAGTAATCAGAAGGTTGCTAGTTCGATTCCCTGTCGAAGCGTCCTTGAGCAAGACGTTGAACCCCTAATTGCTCCTGATGTGCAGTGTGCCATCAGTGTAAATGTAAAATGTGTATATACATCCTTGTAAGTCGCTTTGGATAAAAGCGTCTGCTAAATGACTAAATGTAAATGTAAATGTAAACATATGGAATATTTTTAACAGTTTTTCAGCATTATTCATGATTAACACGTTTCCCTGTCTTTCTGTCTTTCTTTGTCTCTGTCTGTCTGTCTTCATCCAGACCCTTTCCTGCAGCAACACATCTTGTGCCTCAGAGACCCCCTCCTCCACCTCCCGTATAGCCCACACACTGCAGAGGTCAAAGTGCATCGTGGGACATCGTGGTGGCCAAGGGCGCTTGAGGGAGCGGAGAATGACCTGCCTGCAACAGTCCCCGACCTCTCAATGTTCCTTCTTGGCCTTCCAGTACCGTCTCACAGCTTCAGGACAACAGTCAGCTGTCCAATGGAATCACAACGCTGTCACTTTAACCAGTAAAAACCTCCTGCAATACGACTCAGAGTACAGGGCAGAGCCTCACGAACCCTCGTCCAATGAGCTGGCTCCTGCCTGGATAGACTCCACTGTGTCTACGGCAACATGCAGATTGTTTTTATCTATTGTTTTGATTATTATGGGCTGCATAGGACCACTATTATCGATTGCACTTCACAGGCTCTGTTCTCGATACACTGCAATAGGAATGTACAGAAAGAAAATCATGAGCCACAAGGATTTAGTGTGGCGTGTTGACATATTGATAGGTCTTGAATTTTCTCTCTTTTTTTTGTTGTTGTGATGAGCACTGCTTTTTTTTTAAAGAGCCCTTTATCCTTGTGTGGAATGTAAATTGAGAACCTGCTCTGGACTGCAGGCTTATTGTTCCAGGTTAAAGGTTATGCCGCAAGCTGACTGCCATATTCTGCCCCCACCTGCAATTTTGATGCATTTTTTTTTGTACTGACAACTCACAATGCACTCTAAATATCTTAGAAAAGATCATCAGTGTAAGAAGTCGCCTTCAGGTTTACAACTGACTATTTTACATAGCCTTCGTAAATAGATATACAACATAGTACAGTTATCCTAGCAGTATACAGCATGCTTTCTCACTTTCCTTCCCTTCTTCTCCTAATGCCCATCTAAGGTAGAATCTCAGAGATCTGAGCCTTACAGACAGCCTCACTTATGCACACGTCAGTTAACAAAACAGTTTGTAAGAAGAAGTAGCCTTCACACGTCCATACGAAACCAATGGATTTGAAACTCAATCATACAAAATGACCTGATGATTTTAATGCTGTGATTAAACATGTTCAATTATTTGATAATAATATGTGTTCTCCGGGCAAGGAAAAAGAGGAGAGTGTGTGACCACTAGGCTACATGTGCCTTGTACAAGTGGTGATTATATCTTGATATGAATTTGTGTTTTACTTTGAATTGCATCACACTTTAGCCTTTGCTATGCAGCATGTTGAAGGTCACAGCTAACAACTCTACAGTGAGACCTCGTGTTCAGCAGTACACCTGGACCACCCATAGGTCTGGAGAAATGGAGATAGTTCTGGAGTCAACTTCATTATGCTGTACAGTTTAGAGAGGCACGCGTTGCTCATGAATGATCAGGTCTCTGAGATTCTACTTGTTCCTCTCTGGTGCATTGATCTGACAGTGGATTGAAGCCTCTGGACTCTAGCACTGTGGCACACTCTAAAGTGTTCAGAGAGTTGTGTAATTTATATGACATCCTACAGACACATGCAGTTTGAATGACAGTAATAAGTCAGTTGAGTAATCCTTCTCACATTACTCTGCCCATTGTCTCTCTTTAACTTTATTTCACTTTTATAGTTTTTTTATATCTTTTTGGTTCAAATAATTTTCTGTTATGATGGGTTTTGTAATCAAGAAAGGTTAATTGAGCAGTTTTGCTTCACACTTGGAATAATTTGCCATTGTCATGGATAGCCATATTATAATTCTAACACTGAGGAAAAAGAAAACCTCATTAATTTGATTCCTTTCTTCTGCAAGGGCTTTGTAACAGTAAGGGTTCAACATCTGCAAAAAACAACTAAAGCTAAATATGAGTAATGAGCTTTTCTGAGTCAGATGGAGTCAGTAGTTCTTCCTTAGACATGACACCGTCACACACACACAAACACACACACACACTCGCATTCCCTTCAAACAAATTAGTGCTTTATTATCCTTTCACATTTCCTTTCAAACGTATGCAGGCCTACATATACAAATGCAAACACACACATTTTTCATCACAATACTGAATCTCTGGAGATGTCAGATACCCATGGCACATGAGGATCCACACCTAAGTGTCATGCAGTATTGAAATGAATATATGATTAAATAAATTAATAAATATTATTCTTTATTTGCAAAGGAGGATTGTGTATATGTGACTGATATTCTTATCACCACTATCGATTGGAGTAATGTACTTGTGCAGTATATATTATCTAAGACAGTATACTGGAGGAACTCATTCATTGATGTTGGTTGGCCTGATTGCACTGCATACTCAACTCTGGCAGGCCCCTTTTCTGTGTCTGATTGTGGTGTTATGTAACTGCCATGTCCTCTCTCAAGAGAGGGGCTGACTAGATGCTCGTACAGTAATGATGGTTGGTTTTGTTACTGCATATGAAAATAAAAATCACTGGTATGTTTTTACATGCTGTTACAAAGGTTTTCTTGTTGGAGAAGATGGTTGTCATGACAAAACTGTTGTCATTTATGTTAGGTGTGTGTCAATCAAATTCCTCATTAAATGAGTGTCTTAAACAAGATGAGGGAAATGCAGAGTTGAGAGGACTTTTAATTCACTTGAAGCTGAATGTCCAGTTTCATGAAAACAGCCTCAGTGTTAGTGATTTATGAAAACATCTGGTAAGCTCCACTCTGTAATCTCCTTCCAAAATACAATATGCTATTGTCAATGTGAACACACATGTATAGGCTACAGATATACACTATACTGTGAACATTACATTTAAAGTTTGTGGACTAAGAAGTTCCGGGAAGTCAGAGGGCCAGGTCTCAAACAGCAGTAGCTGAAACATTGCAAAGATTTGGGATAATCATCCCATGTATTTAAAGCAGTTGTGGCTAGGCTCTCTTTTTTTGGACCATGGACACATCACAGCTGTCAAATAAACGAAGAAAGCCCCAGGTCAACTGTTTTATTCCAGTTGGTTCATGTCTTGGACATTTGCTGGTCTGTTTCCTCCCTGCTTTTCTTTGTTGTGTCCATTTCATTAACATGAATAAGTCAGAGGTCTTCAACCGGGGGTCCGCCAAATGATTTCATCTGAAGCATTTTTTCCCTCTTCCAAAAATTAAAAACGTCCAAGACTACATGAACAGAACTTAAAAATGCTTTCTATTCCTTAAAAATAATACATAGGCTACCCACGAGTCTTCACGCGATCATTTGATCATAATGGCAACATATGCACTTTTAGCTACATTTAGCTATCTGGTGCCAAAAGACGTTACCTGCAATAACCATACAATTTGAAATAATTGATCGTTTTGTAATTTCTCGGAACAAAAGCTCCTCGTCAGACACCACTGATGGCGGTTCAGATGATCTACCTTCAGAGGATGCCAACACCCCTTCCATGAACAGCGAAAACGGGAGAAGACACGTAAATATTCAGAGAATTATCTGAAGTTTGCCGTCACCTACAGAGACCGATGGTGAAGAATTAGCAGTGTGCGTGGTTTGCTCTTCCGTGCTATCAAACGAACCTATGAAACCATCAAAGCTGCAACGACACTCAAAGACAACCCGTGCTCACTTGAAAGAAAAAAAAAAACATTTAATATTTCCCGTTTAAAATCTTGAGGGCCAGCAGACCTTGATGAGACAATCAGCCAAAGCAGTGGCGGCGCCAGAGATTTTTTTCTGCAGGTGCTATAGGGGTGCTCGGCGTTGTCGGTAGGAAAACTGTATGATCAGGGAAAGTGTATTAAAACCGGATGTCGTCACTTTAAGCCGGTCTCTGGTTGGATAAAGCTCTTCAGCAGAAATGGACAAGGACCTTTACTTTTTAGTTGAGAAGTTGTGTTGATCGCCTGGCATGCAAACGATCGGTTTTCTTTAAATTATTATTATTTTTGTGAAGTTATACGGCTTATGTGAATGAAGCTATCTACACAACTTTTTATATGTCTACATTGACTCGTTTAGTTGTTCATGTGGTACACGTAGGTCTTAACTGAAGCTAACGCTTGGACCAACAATCCATTGGAACACATAGTAGCTAGCTAGCCTCGCTGCTAATAAGTCTAACGTTAGCATGCTGATATGAATAGACCCATTATAGTCAGGTGGCTTAATGCTCAATTGACTTGTTAACCGAACTTTTACGAAGTCATACAACTAAACACACAAGTGACTTGTTAACCGAACTTTTACGAAGCTATATGACCAAACACAAAGCTAGCACTGTTAATTCCGCTATAGCTAGCCAGGTCAATTAGCTCGCCTAAGATACTGCAATTTAAGCTAACCAATTACCTAATTTCCCCCAAAACCCATCGATTACATGTGTTTGTGATGTGTAACATATATCCTTAATCAGTCATTCAAGTTATTAACGTTTATTTACCGCTAGCGATTACACGACACAAGGGTAATTCAATCGCTATTAATGTTGAACTTGAACTTCAACAACGTCACACAATATTAAAAGTCAGGCATCGGCATGGTTCCTACAGAATAAATCAAAGGTCCTTGTCCATTTCTGCTGAAAAGCTTTATCCAACCAGAGACCGGCTTAAAGTGACGACATCCGGTTTTAATACACTTTCTCTGATCATACAGTTTTCCTACCGACAGGCGTTTTACCGAGGGTGCTATGAAATTAGGGTGATGGCATATGTGTCACATGGTTCTCTACTACAACACCTCCCCACCATATCGTCATATCTGTATACATGATGTTTGCTCTCTGAAGCGCCTTTGTGGTCCATGAAAATCGCCATACAAATCGATCGTATTATTATTATTATCATTAGGCTGCTTCCGACGGACGCGCACATAGCAGTGTTCCTCTGCGACGGTCACTGACAAAATGCATGCAGCATTGATTCCGCAATCCCAAATACTTTACTTACTTCAGTGGGGGTTAAAGTTGGCGCCAGATGACCACCAGGTCACCACTACCATGTCTGACAAATTAAACTAAACATAAATAGTTCAATACATTCTAAACTAAAGAGGGCAAATTAGA
Organism: Clupea harengus; assembly: GCF_900700415.2. NCBI lineage: Eukaryota > Metazoa > Chordata > Actinopteri > Clupeiformes > Clupeidae > Clupea > Clupea harengus. The sequence continues at coordinate 7,614,671 of NC_045158.1, read as the reverse complement.
ATAGCAGATAGAATGAACTAAAACAGTCAAAGAGTCAGAAATGCTTTCAAAAAGTATATATTATTTCAGGTCACAATCAATAAAAACATAGAAGCTTATGTATACCTGGCTAGCACAGACAGACTGCTCGTCCTAGGCTAGAATCTGATTTTTTAAGGCGGATCCAGAAAAATGCCAAAAAGAGACCGCATTCATTATTGTTACACATCTAACAAGACCGTTCCACCTTAAATCTTAAACGGTGTAAAGATGCAGGCCCCTTTTAAAAGTGAATGAAACAAAACGGTAGGCACTAAAAACCACAATTATCAGAGCTAGATCATTGTATCATTGTACAATAAAACTCTTAAAGAACAGGCAAAAATGCAAACAAAACTATGCTGGAAAAGCCATAAGCAAAACCAAAATCCGGGCAAGCCAGCAGACCAGGTGTAGCATGGCTAGCACCCTCAGTAGAGGTGTAGGGTTGATCTCTTTGACCACGACGTTCCTCTTCTTCTAAATCAGATTCAGATACTCCTTGCATTTCTTCTTCTTCTTCAACGTCACATGATTCTTCTACACGTGGAATTTTGGGTATCAAAAACCGATCCATTACTGTGAATTTGTTGATACTACAACAACGACTTTGACAGTGCACTAGCTCTCTTTCTCCTTCAATCGTCAGGAAACGTCAACGTTCACGCATGCGACGTGTCTGTGCCGTGCTACGTGAACAATCTGTTTTATTTCAATCTGTTATTATTTTCTTTTGTGATTGAAATATTATTATCACACAATAAATTAAATTAAGGACGCAGAATTAAATTAAATAACAATAATAAATAAACCATTATTTTCTTGGGGGTGCTATGGCTAATCCAGGGGGAGCTATAGCACCCCCTAGCCCCCCCCCCCCCCTGGCGCCGCCCCTGAGCCAAAGTGTGCGAGCTAGCTTGCATTATTTGTCGCTCAGACCAAACAGCCATGCGGAAAGTTTAATATTGCCAACAGCTAGTGATATGTGCAAAACAATGTTTGGGAAGGATGAGTACGTAAAAAAACTGAAAAGCATCCCAATTCGGGAGTTTTGCGACTAGTAGTGCCCTCCCACCAGCTGCCAATTCATAGGGCGGGCACTACTAGTCGCAAAACTCCCGAAGGCAGATTATTTTGCACTACAATTAGATGAATCCACCGATGTGTCAAACGACGCTCAGCTTTTTTGTGATTTGTCGACCAAAATGAGATGCAGGAGGAATTTATATTCTGTAAGCAGCTGCCTGGAGGTAAAAAGATTTTCAAAGTGATCAACAATTTTTTCCGTGAACATGATATACCCTGGCCAAAATGTGTCGCGATGTGCACAGACGGTGCAAGAGCCATGTATGACGCACTGCATGCTTCATAGGGAGAATGTTGTTGCCAAAGACATGAATGATGAATTCTCAAAAGATGTCAATAATAAACAGAATACATTTAAACGAGTTGTGTGTCACAGATGATTTGTAATTCTGTTCAAACATGTGTAGGGGAGTGTTTGTGTGTGACTGACATTTAGTTCCAAATAAATTATATGAATATCTGGCCCAAATTTGGGGCGGCGGGGGTGGGGGTCCCTGCTCAGTGTCTCTCTCAGCCAAGGGGTCCTTGGGCTGAAAAAGGTTGAAGACCCCTGGTCTAAGTTCACAACAATGTAAAAAAAAAAAGAAGGCAAGCAATATGGGATTTCAGACATAGCTGTGTGTGTATTCTGTGTGATAGATAGTGGTGGGTAATTGAACAAAGGATACCATAGTAGCAACAACTTAATTTGCTTTAGAGGTTTTCATTAAAAATATCTCCTGGTTGTTTGTAGTCATTTAGTTTATGTTTATGTATTTAGTTTAGTTCTTTAGTGAGTTAGTTTACACAGTATTGATGTGGTTTGTGTGATAAATGATGAGATGAGAGTGTTTTGTAGGCATTGCAGGCCATCTAAGAAAGTCTGAGAATGTCACTGTGCCAGATGGGAGTACCTGCCTGGGTGTGCATTCATTAAACTGGCATTCTGCAGGTATGTTCAGCACTACAGACAGCACTCTGGCCACTCACTCTACTTCATAACTCTTAACCTCCAAACACATAGACAGACATCCGGTGAAGATTGGAGAACTGCTATTTATTACACATACAAAATGCAGTATTGAACTCTGCAATCGCCGGTCCCAAGACCGGTTGCAAAAGGAGGAGGGTTTAGCATGGGGCTGGCGACCCCACCATGGAGATGTGTGGATGACAACAGTAACCACCGCCAAGAAGGTACACACATTTGTCAACACTTAGATTAATTCACCAGAATTGCCAAACAGCATGAGCAACCGTGTCCCTCTGGCAGAAGACAGATGAGACACTAGCCAATGAAAGGTATCATGAGGAGACGCTGGTACCGGATCGGTCACACCCTGCACAAGTCTGTAGATAACACCAACCAACAAGCCCTGCCCTGGAACCCTCACAGAAATAGAAGGAGAGGAAAGCCATGAAACAGCTGGCGCCGTGACCTTGGCACTGACCATAAGAGAATGGGCTACACATGGAACCCGCTACAATGACAGGGATGCCTGGAGAGATCTGGCTGACAGTCTGTCCCCCAAGAAAGGTGGGGTTGGTAAGATTTAACTTAAGAATGATTGACCTAAGTGAATACACAACATGCTAACTAGTGTTACACCGATTAATCGGGCCGATATCTGGCATTATTAGTTAATCGGCATCGGCCAATTAACTGCGCTCACAAGGCCGTTTCTAAAAATAATTCTGCAGACAGTCTTGTCAGTGTGGCTGCTGTTGGTCATAACGTTAGAGATTCAATTCATTCAGCTCATATTCTATTTCTGATAATGTCATCATTTATCTACCTTTTCTGCCTTGATCACCCTTGATCCATGATCTGAGGATCGATTGCGTTATGCTCTGGACACACTAACCCAGGTATATACAAATATGCGATATCCGTCCACACTACCATTTTCATATCCTTTACCAAATGTTTGCCATCCACATTAACACGTTAAAATGACAATTGTTGTCATGGTTATGCCACTCGTGCAACCAACATGATATCGGCTTGATATATCGGCCATCGACTGCCCTGTTGTCAAAATATCGGCATCGGCCATTGAAAAACCCATATCGATCTATCACTAATTCTAACTATCCATTCCATCCTCCTGCCCTTCCTGTTTTCAAAAAGCCGGTAAAACCGTCGTGTAGGCATACTGGTAACTTCCCAGAGTGTCTCTGTTGTCTATGAATCTTGTGAACAGAGAGGGGCTGGCATTACATCCTGTGAGACAAAAACTCAAAGATATATCACAAATTAATTCATCTCATGACATTCTTCAGTTTCATTTCAAAGTAAATTATTTATTTAGGTCTTCACAAAACACCAGAAAAAAAGAATATTTTGCACTCACCGATATGCATCAGACTTGGTATGATGTGAATCTGTTCTGAGGCATTCATGTCCTCCTGGGCCTTGTGGAGCCACCCTGGTGGCCTGGAGTCCAGCCACTCTGTAACATGATGTAGAAAATGAAGACATCAGCTGTAGCCAGATATATTCAGTACACTGTGTGTCTATGATGAGTAAAGGTAACATTGTGCCTCACAAATTCTGATAAACAATTTAGATAACCCAATCATTTTCAAAACATAATCTAATGAAGCAGAATATCTCATTATTCACTCACTGAAGTAAAATGTGTTCCAGTGGACCTGGGCGTCATCCATGGACACTCTTCTTCCTCCCCTTTAAGTGATTTTTTTCGCAGGAGTTTGGTGGCCATCCGTATAATCGTGGATGATCCAGATCCAGTCCATCCTCAATCTGCGTTCTGAACTCACACTCCTCCAGGGGGTATGCAAGGTCCCCCTGCTCCGTCCAGCTCTTCTCCTTCCTCTTTCTCTGCTGTTCATCATCACTGGCATCACTGGCCCAGGTCTCCATGTTTCTTGTCGTTCTTTTCCTCCTCCTCCCCTTCAGCTGATTTCTTCTCAGGAATTTGGTGGCCATCCGTATAATCATGAGGATGTCTTAAGCCAACTGTGAAACATAAGATAGCTCACAGGAATTGGACACAATATAGCAATTGGTTCCCAACAACGTTTAACTGTAGATGACGTATAGTACCAGCTGTTATGACAAAGCAAAACTTTACTGGCACATAACTGAAATACGTGGGTGTCTCCACATTTACATATTCTATAAATACCTCACTGGTAAATCTGAAATGTGGCTATAGCTTAGCACATCCAGTCCATCCTCAATCTGCGTTCTGAACTCACACTCCTCCAGGGGGTATGCAAGTTCCGTCTGCGCCCAGCTCATTTCCTTCCTCTTTCTCTTCGTTTCATCGCCACTGCCGGAGAGGCCAGAGAAAGAACTGCTTGCAGCCTCCAGAGATGCTTCAGAGATCTTTTTGCTTCTTGCTTTCATTCTCTCTTTCTCTGTTTTGATGAGGTTAAGAGTGATGTTTGGCCTCCATCTTTGCCGGATCCCTCTTGATCTCGTTGCTCTCCTCGATGATCGGTTCCATCTTGGGCTTCTGAGGCTTGGACAGGCCATTGGTGCTTCTCAGTAACTTCTTTGAAGGACTGTTAACAACTCCTTGAAATGTAATGTTAAATGGTTTAAGTAGCAGCAAGCTCTTTTCAATGCGTTCTCTCTCACAGACAGGTACAACTGATAAAGAAGTCTAGTTTAAAGTAGAATTCTCAGTTAAAGTAGAATTCTAAGGTCAAAGTAGAATCCTCCATTCAAAGTAGAATTCTGACAACGTTCTATTCAGTGATGTCATGTGAGTGAACAGGAGAATTCGAATTGTAAGAACCTGGCCTGCAAGGTGCTGCAGGCGCTCGAGTCCCTCAAGATGGTGGAGAAGGACCCCAACGGTGGCCGTAGACTGACCTCCCAGGGCACCAGAGACCTGGACCGTATTGCTGGCCAGGTGTGGTCGTTTGATGGTCTCAGCGGCAAACAAGATAACATGCATAAAACAACAGTGATTGATATAGTTATGCAGATGTCAACAGGTGACTACACCCCAATAGACTCTCTGTGTCCATTTTTAGAGCAAATAAATAATTGGATGAGCCAAACTTTTCAAAACAGGACAAAACAGAGATTATTGTGTTTTGCAACAAAGGGAAGATAATTAGTACTATTACGACTATTTAGTATTTAAGCACTTAAGAGTCAAATACCATACTTATCAGTGGGGATCAGGTTATTTTCAGTATAGTCATCCTTTTTACGCCATACCCACCTTGAGTGTCTGTCGCCAAAAAGCTTAATTTTATTTTAATCTGACCAGTTCCAGTCCTAGTAGTGTTTAAAAAACTCCAAGCGTTTATGTTTGTGGTGACATGACAGGAAAGGCTTTTTTTCTGGCATGCTCTCCAAAGAATCTGTTGGCTTGGAGGAGGCATCTGATGGTAATTTTGGAGACTTGGTGCCCCTGTAACAGTGATCCTTTTTTTTTTTGCCTCTCTTACCATCTTCCTCAATGCTTCAGTTACATTACATTTATAATAATTTCTAGGGGTGCCAATAATTGTGTCACATATGAGAATAAATTTACTTCAATTAAAGGTAGAGTTTTCTGTATGAGATTAGGCTAATTCACCAAAAGGTGATTTTCTTATAACCCCCTTTTTTTCTTTACTAATCTTCATAATATACAATAATTGTGGAGGGGGTTGTATTTATGTAAAGCACATTGAATTGCCTCTGTGAATAAAATATGATATATAAACTTGCCTAGTATGACACAATTCAGGCATTAGCGATATAGCCTAGTACACTGTAAACCTGAACAAGTTCAGAGTACTTAAAACTTTTGATGTAACCGATTACATAATAAAATTTGAGTACATATATTATTATTTTTAAGTAAACTTAACTTTAAAATGATACATCGGCTAAACTGATTTATTTTGTTATCGTTTTCATAATTTTTAAGTTCTCTGAACTTATATTCAAATATTTGTATACTTAAATCTTTTAATCTCTATGTACTAAATTATTTTCACTCAACAACACAACATAAAATTAAGTTTTAAGCCTTAAAAATCAAGTTCAGTGCACTTAATACTGGTGAACAAGTTCAACTTGATTATTCTGAGTAAATAATACTTAATAAGCTTACTTTTTTAAAGTTAACTCCGCTTGATTATTTTGAGTAGGTAATACTTAAATAGCTAACTTTTTTAAGTGAGCACTACTTATTTTCAATTATTGACCACATATACTGATTTTCTGGTTCTGTTTACAAACTGACTTTAAACTGAAAGTTACTCTACAAGAAACATTCAAATCTATGTAAGATTTCTATTAAAAAGAGTGAGATGAGAAAAACTTAAGAGGTATCACATAATTTATATTTCTTGTAAAACAACTGACAAAATAAAAGATTACATCAAAGCTTTAAAGAACAGCGTTACAAAGTTAACAAGTCAACAACAAATCGTTTATTTCAAAAAATAATTTTTTTAAGGTGAGTAAGGACGGTTTCAGAGGTTTGTTGTCATCCAGACACATAAAAAAGGTTCTGTATGAGAAGGTGTGCGTGAGTTTTTTCGGATATTCTAAATTGAAAGCACACGTCAGGCCAAACAACAACATAAATGCCTCAGAAATCTTCTGCACCCAATTCAAAGATGTTCTCGCAGCTGAAGGGGTCGGACCCGATGTAAGGAGAGCAACAGGAGCATCATCAAAATCTGGCTCCTCTTCCTCCTGCAAAACACCATCAATACAATTACCAGGAGAGTTTCAATGGAAACACTTACAAAAAAACTGGCAAATAATAATACATAGTATCAACTAATATTAAAGTTTCAGTAACAAACTAAATGTGATCACTGTTGTGCAGTTAATCCTAGACATACCTGAAGGTCATAAGCCTCGAGGATCACCCGTAGCACCTCTGCTGTCTTGCCAGTCCGTGATGCCTTCTGCCTGTACACAAAAATATCTCCTTTGGTTGACTCCTCTTCTTATATGTCTACATCAAATCGGTTTGTTGTTTATATGCAACACGAATGCTGTCAGGGCAAAAAGAATATTGTAGGTCTTATTTGAAGTTCTCGACCATTATTGTTAGCTTGCTGCTAACACTTTTATCCATCAGATCCATTAAAACACATAGAAGCTAGCTAGCTGCTAAAAGGTTACATATAACATTAGCATGCTGATATGAATTATATGGTGTTTCTGTAGAACATGAGTTGTTTTCAACATAAACAATTGATTGTTGTTTACTTTGCACATGAACATATTTGAGGGGAAATAACCCACTAACTAGCTATTTAGCTCTTTAGCTTCCTAGCCGCCAGCGCCAACAGTCGTGCAACTGAACTTGCTAATGACAGCCAAAACGTGATTACTCAATAATAATTACAAAGAGGGAAATTCGCCACTTCTTACCGCAATTTCACTTGCTCCTGCAATTTTGTCGTAACAAACAGCTAAAAAAACACAGTTTACTTACCAGATAAGGACGCCTAGCAGCGACAGGATTACTAAAATATCTCCTTTGGTGGGGTGACCAGACGTCCTCTTTTACCCAGACATGCGTCCGGCAGTGATTGCAAAATCGTCCGGGTTTTTGCCTCGTCGGATATTTGTGTTTCTCTGGGTCCTTCACAAACTAGTTTTTACGCCCTTACAAGTTTAGGAAAGGGTATCTCCCTTACGTTCCACCTTCTAGCACAAGCTCTGACTGTAGCGAGAACTGTCATTGGTCGACCGGCCTCTCAGTGTTGCCAGATGCACGATAATTATCCTCCAAAGACGATCATTTTGAGCATTTAATACGATACTTCACAATTTCCAATCTGGCAACACTGAGCACCGTGCCAATTCTACTAGTTGCATTGTTTACAACAGCACATGACATCTGCATGTGGAAGAGGTGTCAAAATTCCGTCGCGGGGGAGGGGGCGGGGTCATCTGTATGCTATACACTACCAAGCCCCTCCCCGCGACGAAGTGTCCTCTTTTTCACAAACTCAAATATAGTCACCCTACGAAGTTGGTCGACTCCTCTTCTACAGGAGGAACATGCTTATAGAAGTCTAACTGATACTATACAATTATTAAGTCTGCTGTCTCCATCTCTCATCACAAGATCTCTGATTCTGTTCTGAACTAGTCCTGCAACGACGTTGATGACGTCAGACGTCACGTTTGAATGAAACTAAAAAAATATGAGTTATCAGGCAATGTTTACTCAAACAAATACATTCCAATACAATTAAAACGTCTTCACTTGCTCAGAAAACTAATACATTTAAAGTTGGGTCAACTAAATACCAAGTTTTAAGTACTGAATACATAATGTTAATAAGTTAGTAGAACTGTTTGGGTTTACAGTGTATTATTTAGTGATAGGCTAGAAAGTCAATGATGATCTATGAAAACGGTTCTCTTTGTTCCATGTCCATGGGTGAAGGGTTTGCCTCTGTTCACATGTCCTGTCATTAAAACCTGCAGTGAATACAAAGTGAAAAATAAAACTGCCTATATTATCAGCCACACGAATCTATCCAGAACCAAGATAATGCTTAACATCACTCCTGTCTATTATTGCACAACACTAGATCGATCCGATGTTTCCACTCTCCTAACTCATAGATCTATATATGGCTATGTCCTAACTGACTACGTTAACAGGTTTCCGTAGTTAGTCACGTCGACTTCCTTTGCCAGTCAATGATGACAATCTTGACTTGCGGTTAAGAGTATATAAATTCGTGTGTGTGTAATGAGATGATGTTCATTTGTGTGGATAATGTGTTTGTTTAGACTATATATATAAAATATGTAAAATAAAAGTAGGCTGCATTTAAAGTTTTATTATTGTCTGTTAAATAAGCAACTTTTAATTTGTCTGAACAAACATGGGGAGAAAATTATATCTTTGCTACCATACCGTCTTCCTCACTGCTTTTATTGTTGAGCTTGTCAACTGCACTAGAGGTAAGTTGCTACATGCGAACTGTAACAACATGTCATTATCTTTTTCACCTAGCCACAACACAATTTAGTGACGTTTTAGTGTTGTTATAATGTGCGCAATGACAGCCTTCTATGTTATAACAACCTTCTATGTTATGATGTTATGATTGTATTGGTAGGTCACTATTTGTTCTGTGGTGAGTTAACCCATTGCTGAATGATTATATGTATTGAGTTAAATGTGGAAGCATTTAACCCTTATATAGCACCTCTTAGGCATATTGTCAATCTTCATTTGATAACTAAAATACAGATTAGTATGGGAAGCCAAGTGATGCTCTGTGCTGATCTGGGAGAGGGCTGTTCTCCACAGAAGAGAAAAAATGTTAAAACAGTGGTTGCAGAACCACTCTGCATACTTTTTTCCAAATTGCATGTTAAATTTGGAATAGCTTTTTAATAACACGCCATTGAAAAGGGAGCCAGTTGTGTGTGGACTCAACAGGGCTAGTAACCAATCAAACATCTATCAGTTGAACTACGTATATGACAATAGGAAATGTCTTTAAATTCAACCTCATTACTGTAAGGTATATAATACTATTTGCTTTCATACTATTTTAATAGTATTCTGTCACCAATCTATCTAGGCTCAGCCTCCCAGCAAACCTCCCGCTTCTCTACTTATGAGGTGACTGTACCCAAACGCATAACAAGACAGAAGAGAGATCTGGATGACCAAGACACAGGGAAGGTACATTTCAAATCCACATCACCCAGGTGGAAATGTACTTGTACTCTGAATTGTTGTGTCCTGTTTCCTGTTCTTGGCTTGATTAGCTTACATTTTTTACATTTTGATCTATTCTTTTTTAAAGGTGTCTTACACCATCCAAGCCCAGGGCAAGGAGCATGTTGTGGTTCTGAAGAGGAATAAGTAAGTGTCACACCGTACCTGTCTATCCAGTCATGATGTTCAATCATGTCCATCAGTAACCTTTAAAACAGTTAATAAATCATATAAACAGCTAGGACATTGTGACATGCAGGTTCATGTACATCACCAGTAAAACGTAGGACAAACCATATGTATGTACCGTATGTGGTGATTAACTGAAGCAGTAATAGTGGGAGGAGGAGCAGGAGAATGAGTAGGCTTTAATGCTAGGCGAGAACTGTTTTTGGGTGGACTTGTAATCCATAGCAAGTGTGAAGATCATACAATTTGGCCTTCCCAGTCAAAGCTATCAAAAGGACAGTTATTTCAGAATTCTCATAGACATTTGTGCCTTTTCCAGGTTATTGTGGTTATTGTTTTGATTGCATTGTTTTTACATATTTAAAAAATGATGTGATCACATCACCTAAAAGTTGAGTTTACTTGCTTGACTGTGCTAGGTTCAAAAACAGATTTTCCCGAAACTTCCTTGGTTTGACTGAGGATGTGATTGTGGATTTTTGGTAGCGTAGGAGAGACACCATGTGTTCTTTCTTTCACACCAGTTATGCAAGCTTTTCCCTGAAAGGAAATTAGAATGAGGAACAGATTGTGAAATGTGGCTTGACTAGTGCCCCCCCCAGCCCATGGCTAGCCTATATGCTGATGCAAAATTCTATGCACTTCTATTTATAAAAAGTCCTGAGTATGATGTTTGTGTGAGTGTGTGTGTGTGTGTGTGAGGGAGCGAGACAGATTTTTTTTCAGATATTGTGTAAGCAATGCACTGCATTACCACACAGCTGGGGTGAACTAAACTCAACAAAGTGTGTATAGCAAAATGTACGTACATGTGATGAAGATCCTGGTTGTCAACACATCATGGTCTGACGAAGAGGCCCATGTGGTTGCAGACTTATTGTAATCCATAGAATTGCATTTGTATTGCATCTTCTTGTTTTGTTTTGTCTATTACTACGAAAGGCCAAAAGGGAAAGACGTGACAAAGAGATGACTTAGGACAGCTCTCTGCTCACATACAAAAACACACCCCTCAAAAAGATTCTACCCATGATGCACTGGAATGTGCCCGATTAAAAATGGATGTTCATTAAAACAGTACAGGTACTGCATTAACATTCCGTGTTTTTTCATCGAGATGTGTTCTGTTCACAGGCTCCTGCTTCCTAAGGATTTCACCGTTTACACATATGACAAAGATGGCTCTCTTATCACTGAAAGACCTGACATGCAGGTAAGACAAACAAACACAAACTGCATATTCACTATCTATTTCTAGTTATTGTTTGCCCAATGCTGTGATGTGTCATCCATGCCCACATATAGATCATAGATTACACACAAACTCACATCTTCCTGAACCAACACAAAGACTTATGGACTCAAGCGAAACATTTCTGTGTCAAAAAGATGGGGGCAGAACTGTCTGGAAGGTCAGACATGTTGTTCATAGATTAAGCATTTAGTGAGATCATTTCCAGCACTGATATGCTCAGTTTGTAACAAGAACCTTCCTATACCTTCCTAAACTAAAACTATACTGACAGGGGAGCCTCTCTGACAGGAGAGCAGGTTACTATGGAAACATACACGTGTATGATTTTGCAAATGAACAAATCTTTCCTTTTAATGTAAATATTCACCCTTCACTCCTATCCAGAATCACTGCCACTACAAAGGCTATGTGGAGGACATAGAGTTTTCGTCTGCATCTGTCAGCCTTTGCTCCGGACTCAAGTAACTTCCCATTTTGCTCTGGTTGAAATGGAGTGCCCTTTGACCTTGTTGTTTTGTTGTTGTAAGAGTGATGGCTTGTTTGATATCTACATTATGTTCTTTTTGGGGTATCACTAAACTAATAGCTTTAACTCAGTATTTTTACAATAAAGGAATCTGCCAGTGCAAAGGGATTTTCAACCTCATATTGGTATCACGAGAAACTAACTTCCTAATAGAATATCTTGACCTTGACCTCTTCACTACATGTCTTGACTTCAAGAGAGATGTGTATGTGTGTTACATGTTTGCGTGTGTGCCTTCTCAGTGGGTTCCTGACGATAGGGAACGCTACACTCGGGATCGAGCCTCTGGAGGGTTCCTCTGACTTTGAGCATGTGGTGTACCGCTTGGAGAATGAGAAGACGGAACAACCTGTCGGCTGCGGAACCCCTCACACCCATCGCCATGATGACAACGACACCTCTTCCACTGCCCAAACCATCGTCCACTCTCACAGTGACGTATCTGGGCTCCCTGTCAGTCATCTACTCAGAGTGAGTGTGTGAGCGTGTGTATGTACACTTGTATGCTGGCATGTATTTGCACATAAGTGAATGTGTGTGTGTTTTTCACCAGGGGAGGCGAGCTGTAATGCTGCAGACACACTACGTGGAGCTGATAATCGTGTTGGATTACAAAGGAGTGAGTAACCTGTACACCAACCCTCCATCATTAGGTCTAGTTGTTCATATGAAGCTGATTTCTCATTTCCTTATTTTCCATATTTAGTAAAGCATTCACCTGATTGGTAGAACATTTAATATTTGTTGTGCTAATTAAAATCGAGGTGCAAGTTTTAATTTTGATTGAATTAGATAGTGGGGCAAAACGTCTGTAAATTATGTTTCAATAGGACTCAGATAGAATGGCTTTGTAAATGTTATATCAGTGTCAAAAGACGCAAGTTATATTCCTTATCCCCTTCTCTCCTCTTTTCTCTTCTGCTGTGTTTCTCTTCCTGTTTCCTCACCAACAGTTCAAAAAAGTGAATAATGAGACCCAGACTCGAGAGCATATGATACAACTTGCTAATCGCCTAGATAGTGTAAGTAGCAAACTGAAATAGACATTCTGTGTATCTTTCTGAATTTGTATGACAGTGACACACATTCTTCTCTTTTCTGTAGTGTTTGAACTGACTTTTTTTCCTTTGAATTCTCTTATTCTTTTCTTTTTCATTCACTTTCTCACAAACCTCCCACACTTTCTCATTTGTCCTTCTCCTCACTATGTCCTCCAACCCCACACATTCTCTCCCCTCCTTCTTCTCTTCCCTTTCTCTACAATTCTCTCATCTTCGTCGGGCAGACGCCTACGCAGTCTAAACTCAAAGACTGAGAGTCTTTACCCACAGGCAGTGAGACACTTGATCTCAAATTTTTCAATTCAGCACTCTTTCCTTATTTTTATTTATTTATTTAATTTTATTTAATTTTATTTAATTCAATTTTAATTTTATTTTAGTTTAGTTTAGTGTGGAGCGTAGACCCCACTACATTCGTTGTATGTGACAAATAAAACACTTCTTGAATCTTGAATCTCTCCTCTGGACCCATCCCTTTGCCCTGAACCTCTCTTAGATGTACGAGGCCCTGAACATCCGTGTGGTGTTGGTGGGGCTGGAGATCTGGACGGCAGGGAACCTCATCAATGTGACCAGCGATGCTGGGAGTGTGCTGAGAGGTTTCACGGACTGGAGGAGGCAGAATCTGACGCCCCGCCAACGCCATGACTCTGCTCATTTTGTGGTGTATGTGTGTGTCTGTCTATGTGTGTGTATCTGTCTATGCGTGTGTGTCTGTCTGTGTGTGTGTATCTGTCTATGTGTGTGTATCTGTCTATGTGTGTGTATCTGTCTATGTGCGTGTATCTGTCTGTGTGTGTGTGTATCTGTCTGTGTGTGTGTATCTATCTATGTGTGTGTATCTGTCTATGCGTGTGTGTCTGTCTATGTGCGTGTATCTGTCTACGTATGTGTGTGTATCTTTCTATGTGTGTGTGTCTGTCTATGTGTGTGCATGTGGCTATTTATTTATTTATGTGTGTGTGTGTGTGTGTGTGTGTGTGTGTGTGTTTGTGTGTGTGTGTGTGAGTGTGTGTGTGTGTGTGTGTGTGTGTGTGTGTGTGTGTGTGTGTGTGTTTCTGTGTGTCTGTGTGCAGCCATTCAAATTCCGAGTCTTTGGGCCTTTACTTTCATTTGCAGAGTGCAGACCCAAATAAATAATACAAATGTTTATGTTTATGTGTGTGTGTGTGTGTGTGTGTGTGTGTGTGTGTGTGTGTGTGTGTGTGTGTTGTGGTGGTGGGGGTTGTTCTCCTCTCTTCTCTTTTTGTCTCCACCTTCATCCTGTTCTCTCCTCCCCCACTGTTCTCTCCTGTAGGAATCAGCACTTTGGAAAAATCGCAGGGCTGGCCTTCGTTTCCGCTGTCTGCAGCAGTATAAGTACTGGAATTAACATTGTAAGGCAGCAGAGCCTCATTGCACTATAGTCCTAACAAAATGCCCTTCCTTCACTTGACAAAAAACAGTGAAAAAAAAACCCAACAGACCAGTAAATCCACCAATAATAAAACTCTGTTGAATGTTGTCTTTTGTTTATGAGAACCATGTCAAATGTAATTCAGTCTGTCAGATGTGATCTTCAAACTATTCATATGATAAATCTATATGAATTATCTGACATATATTTATAAAAAAATGTGTGCTGACCTGTTTTATGAGGAGCCACTCTTTGGGTCCCGCACTAAGGAACCTAAGGAACCTGTCTATTGGATTGCATTCATGAGATTACCCATGTTCCGTCTACAGTATGGCAGTACGGGCTACCTCTCGAGGATCATGGCTCATGAACTGGGGCACAACCTGGGGATGGGTCATGATCGTGTGGGCTGCTACTGCTCAGGGGGTGATTGCGTCATGGGCGCCCGTACCAAGTGTGGAAACTCATGTGATGATAAGTGAGTGGAAGTCTGATTTGTACGTTTGTGAATGTGTGTGTGAGTTTGGGGGAGTGGGTGAATAACACTGCTTCTAATACTGTGATGAGAAGAAGAAAAAAATCAACCACACTGCTTTTTGAGACAGATGTTATTCTGATTATGTGATGGGAAGGAAATAATTGACCAAATAAATGACATTTCCTGCTTTGTCTTTCAATCATTTCCTCTGTCACCTTTTCTTGGACCTCAATCTTTATTCTTTTTTCTTTCTGCAGAGTATTTAGCAGCTGCAGCGCTGATTACTTTGAGTCCATGATGCTGCGGCTTGGCCACTCAAACTGCCTGCTCAACATTCCACAGCCACACGAGACCTACCGCAAGCCCTACTGCGGCAACAAGTTAGTGGACCCGGGCGAGGAGTGTGACTGTGGCTCTGAGGAGGTGTGTGTGTGTGTGTGTGTGTGTGTGAAGCAGGGTCTGTGTGTTGACAAGTGTCTCTCTATAACCTCTGTACCTCACTGGTTAGATGGGGCCAGGGGGATACTTATCCTCTCCTCTCTCACTGTCTCTCTCTCTCCTCAGGAGTGTGAGAAAGACCTGTGCTGTGAGCCAAAAACCTGTAAGCTGAAGTCCTGGGCTCAGTGTGCCTATGGTGAATGCTGCAGGAACTGTAAAGTAAGTAATCTCACATGAGCTTTAAAAACATTCGAGGACTGTTTTATATGTTTATTTATTGTACGTTGCTAAATGATTGTCTTTCACCTTCAGTTCCTGCCAGGTGGCTACGAGTGCCGCAGCCGGTCAGACGAGTGTGACCTACCTGAGTACTGCAACGGCTCGTCTCCTGTCTGTCAGGCTGATATGTATTTGCAGAACGGACACCTCTGCAAGAACAGCCAATCATACTGCTACAACGGCATATGCCAGCACTACGATGGTCAATGCCAGACCTTGTTTGGCCCCAGTGAGTTTCAGCGTCTCTTCAGATCTGCATTTCATTCGGTGGAAACTAAAGCCCAAGCAGCTCTCAACAAAGAGCGTGTGTGTGTGTGTGTGTGTGTGTGTGTGTGTGTGTGTGTGTCTTTTGACAGAGTCAAAGTCAGCTGCCGACGTTTGTTATGAAGTTGTGAATTCTAAGGGGGACCGCTTTGGAAACTGTGGCAGGAACCGGCTGTGCAGTGCCAGGTTAGCACATGTTGATGCACAAATATGCCCATTCAACATCATACAAACAAGCAGGGCAGTAGTGTACTATGACAGCATGCCAATCAAAATGGTATGATAAACTACATGTGGTATATGGATACATGCATACTATCTATCCCTCTGCATTTATCAGCACCAGTGTTTAAAAAGGCATTTAAATGTGCAAACCTGTGCAATGTATGTATAGGAATTGATACATACATATGAAATAGCTGTATGTATAAGGGATAGGGTTATCTCTGTGTATGTACAGTATGCGTATATGTACCTGCTCCCCTGCAGGAATGCCAAGTGTGGGAAGCTGCAGTGTGAGAATGTGAACTCTGGTACAGTGTTTGACATCCACCCCTCCATCATCTCAACCTCCATTGGTCCAAACAAGTGCTGGGGGGTGGACTTCATGATGGGGCCTGATGTGATGGATCCGGGTATGGTAAAAGATGGAACAAAGTGTGGGGAGGACAGGGTGAGCTGGCATTACAGGAAAACATAGAAAGCCTCTGGAACACACACACACACACACACACACACACACACACACATACACACACACACACATACACAAAATGTAAAATGTTATTGTGAACAAGCAGTCTTACTGAAAGCGCAGTACTAACGATGAATGGGGTAAAATAATAAGAGGTACTGCAGACTTTTAGTTGATTTGTTTGCTGAATCCTCTTATTATATCTTAGTGTGTTTCTGTGTGTGTCCTGTCCTCAGGTGTGCTTGAATCATGAATGCAAGGGTGTAGCAGAGCTCAATTATGACTGTGACATAAAGGACAAATGCCATGGCCATGGGGTAGGACAGCGATTCCCAACTGATCTCTCATCCTCATCCAGCTTTCCCCTATCTCTCTGCGTCTTCCTCTGATTCATGTGTTCGTGTTGCAGGTCTGTAACAACATTAAGAACTGCCACTGTGATTATGGCTGGGCTCCTCCATTCTGCAAGGATGAGGGCTATGGGGGCAGCGTGGACAGCGGCCCCACATGGAACGGTAGGACAGGGCTGCCTGAGAGGCGGTAAAGTGTAAAGCATGCATATTGAATGAAACATATGAAATAGTCATTCATTTAACCCGAACCTCACTATCTCTTGTGCGTCTCCCTCTTTCTGTCTAACCCCTTTAGATAAAGATACATCCCTCAGGGATGGTTTGCTGACGTATTTCCTTCTAGTTCTACCTCTGCTCCTGTTGGGTCTATTTGTGTTTCTTGGTTGGAACCGGCTGCAACAACAGCTCTGCAGGAGGAGGTGCGAGTCACTTAAGGTTGTGGGATCAGGGCCAGGACAGGACAGGAAATTAGGTCTTATAACCAAGTTTGTGTACCCCACATAGCCCTATAGACGGCATATATATTAAGTGTCTGGCACATAGCAATGTGTAGTTTGTGATGGCATAGAGGTTGTACAGTATAAAGCATTTGGAGTGTAGGTTTGGAAATACTAGGTTTAGCCTTTTGGTAGCATTTATCCAAGGTTTAGCATTTAAGTATATCTGATATACTGATAGAAATAGTTAGAAGTAATGTTTTCACTTCAGGAGTTGTAAGTGGTTCCATATGGAAGTGGAAACATGTACCTAAGAGGTCAACCTTTTGTACTGTCTTTTTACTCACTCTCTCAAACAGGGCTGAATCTGGACAGCAGACCAGCAACCAAGACCCAACTGCTCAGACTGGAAACCCTTTTAATGATGGAGTGAGTCCGATCAAAATCATCTTGTTGAAGAGTGTGTTGGCTTCAAGCAGGTCCCATGGAAATGGTTCAATCATTCTACCAACATAGGGCCATTCAAGAAATGAGTTAATGTTTAGAATTATGCCACGGTTGTGTGCATATCTAGCTAATACATCATAAAGCTCTGTGTTATGTGTGTTGCAGGTTGTTCAGTCCTCAAACACAGCCTTTGTGCCCTCTGGACTCTGGGTCCCTCAGCCACTACACAAGTAAGGTGTCATGGTCAGACACCAATGGCTTATGGCACTGAAATGGGTTCATTAGAGATCTGCAATAATAAGATATGATGACCATTCACCTTGCTCTCACCCTTTCTCTTGCTTTCTCTCTCTCTCTCTCTCTCTCTCTCTCTCTCTCTCTCTCTCTGTCTCTCCAGGCTCCATACTGTAGAGACACATGTAAGACCTCAGCGACCTCCTCCTCCTCCTCCACCTCCTGTGTAGTGCTCACTCTACCAAGGCAAGGGTGTGTGTGAAGATCCAGGCGTGGGTGTATACACATGAGAGGCAGTATAGAGTACCAGCTGTTGGCGAACCAATTGCTCTCAGTGTTGTGAAAATATCACAGATTATGCAGGAAGTCATATTCTGTTTAGATGATGAAAAAAGTGTTTTCTAAGTCTATTCTTTTCTTAGGATTACAGCTGACTGTATCACAAGATAGAATCTCAATACTGTTTATTTGTTCTGTCAGTTTGTTTAATCAGATGTATTGAATAAAATATTTTTCACCTTTGCAAGTGGTAAATTGAGAGTTTTTAAAAATCTTTAAATGTGCATCTTTAACAGCTCTTCATCAGATTATAGGCATTCCCAGTGTTTTACATGATTAGATTGTCCCATCTGGTGGTGGCAGCGCGTGTGTGTGTTTGTGTGTGTGTCTGTGAGTGAACTTCTTTTCTGACGGCATCTGTATTTTCATTTATTTAATTTACATAGACTCACACTTTAACACTCTTTTCTCTATCTTCATCAACCACCAACCAAAGACTTTATATGGTAAACATTTGTGCTGGCATTGTGCCCTGTTCACTGATATCTAGTGTGCCCAACACTCTCAAATAGTTAATCAAATTAACATATTAACATAATCCAATTAACCAATTAACCCAGTAATTGATCACAGTAGGCATCCAGGGCCACTTCAAGGCACATTATGCAGGTTTTCAAGGTGTTTTTTTTTATAGGTAACTAGTTTTATAATATCCTCAAATTAATTTGTATTGCATATGGCCATGTGAAGGACAGAAAAACACCTGCTATTTATCACGAGGTGCACAGCCTATTCACTCTGTAATTTTGTGATCAGAATCTGTGAAAATATAGGCCTATATACAGTTCAGCCATTTTGTGTAAGTATAAAGTGCTTTGATTGGTTCCGTGCTGATGTTGTATCCCATACATTAGATCTATTACCTTATACGGGAAACCTGGTTACAGTCATAACCCAGATGATTTTATAGCACATTACCAAACATATAGTCCAAAATATATAAGTTAGCAAGCTAGTTAACTTTTATGAGTGCCAACTGTGATGTTTGTAGGTGTTTGGAAGGCAACTTGGTTGGCTTTAGCTTGTTAGCATGTTAGCTTTAGATGAAACTGTGACTGTTGCTTAAAGGTACAGTTCAAAATCCAGCTAATTGCTCTTCACAATCTAACTGTTAAGTGTGTGCGCTCAAATAAACTATGGTGTTTGTGTTATAGTGACTGACCAGGCCATAAACAATTCCAGACAATCAGCTTGATGCCTCAGGAGCACAGAAGGGAGGGGTGTAATTGGAATGGCTCAAATATCAAGAACTTTTCACAAGAATCGCAGACTGCATCTCTAACTAGCCATTTAAACTTTAGTTTCTGGTGAAGGGACCGGGTAGTTCAGTTGAACAACAAAAGCACCAGAAATTTGACTCAGATAATAGTTTATTTGCTGAAGACCCAGCTGTCTTTTTACCATTTCAGTAACTTAATCAGGGTACTCTCACTGATGTGTCAGCTACTCTTTGTTTTTGTCTTGTACTTACCCTGTAAGTAGTTGTAATGTATACTCTAATTTAGTTTCACACACAATGGCCAGACTAACCCTACACTCATTCAAAGGACGATTAATTATTAATATAAGTCTCAATGAAGCAGAGAAAATGAGCTCCAGCTCAGACTATATGAGCTCTAGAACTCTGGGTCAATGAGCTCTAGCTCAGAATATATGAGCTCTAGAACTCTGGGTCAAAGAGCTCTAGCTCAGAATATATGATATCTGGGTAAATGAGCTCTAGCTCACAGCCTTGATGACTGCTGCTGCTGTCAGTGCAATGCCTAACAACTTGAGTCAAAAGAGTCGTAAAACCAGTGTTAAAATCAGCACTTCCCTAATCAAATTCCCTGAATCGGCACATCTGATACTGATGTCAACCCCCTTGCAAAATCAGCTCCGCCTTTAGTTTTTTTTCCAGGACGATTTGAACTTCCTTTACTCTAGCCAATAGCAAGATTACATTTGACTATTTCAAGATTGACCAAATACGCTACTACGTGCAGTGTTTCTATACATCTGAGTGATAACCAAAAGAGCAGCTCTGCATTTTAGAAAATGTCTCATTCTCTAAACTTAACAAACACAGGCAGAAGATTATCTCAGTGGCTCTTCTATGTCATCCTCATGTCAGCTTTACTCTGTGAACCCAGCAAGTGCAATGGAGGTAAGTGCATTATTCTAATACAATACCCTTATTATTAAAGTGAAATATAAAAAATAGCTGAGTGTAACTCACTGAGGAAAGTGGCATAAAATACCTTGTCTTTTTGTATTCAATCTGTATTTATTTTTTGTGAAATTGCTTGACAAAATTGGAAAGACTGAGTTTTTATTTAATTTTATTGTAGAACACTTTGTAGAGAACTAACCCAGTCTAGAATTTCAGTATTTCATGTATGCAATTCTTTTTTGAAAGGTCTTTTATGCCACTTTTCTCAGTGACTTACACTCAGCCATTTTTCTGCCCTATTTATGGCAGCTTTATTCCTGTGAAAATGTAGCACTTAAGTAGTACTGTTGTAGTGTACTTAAGTGTAAAGTATGGCTGTTGTTTTGCATAGCATGTTCATAGTTGACCCACATGCAAATGACACAGCAGTAGATGAAAAAAAAACAACAACAAAAAAACATTAGCAAGTTGGACAGCGTAGTGCATTGTTTGGGTGTTATTTGCTTGAAATGAAATCAACAATCAATATTGAATGGTGAAAGGCTACTAGTTGTCACGCTTGTGCACAAATCTCTGTAACAGCAATGTTGTATCAATGCAGTGGAAACTCTTCTCTCTGGTGAGCTGAAACAAAGAATCATATATTTTCATGGTATTTGTTGAGCAATAAGGGCCTCAATCATTGCCATCTAAAATGTGCTCTGCTGACAAAATGCATTCTTGGAAATGTGTGATGGTAGTTTCCATGACCAGATTAACATCATTATATAAGAGGGCTCCATCAAGGAAGTGAGCCACGCACGTGGGAGTTTTGCAGATTCAGTTAATTTTGGTAACGGAGTTAAGTCAGTTGTTGGGTCACTTCCCAAACACCAAGCATGCATGAGTTGGCCTCACTGGTTATTGAGTCACAAACCAAACACCCAGCATCAGTTCCATGAATGGCCAAGCACCCACACACTTTTTCTTATTGATGATGAGCAATCTGTTAACTAGGGAAGAGAAAACTGCAGGAAAAACAATTGACAATGTGTAGGAGACAGGACACGGAGAAGATAAATAGAATGATGATTCTTGTGATGGGAACCAGACTATTTTTAATTATGGATTGTCTTCATTGTCATGCTGAGATGTTATGATGTCACTGAAAGTGCTGTGGTGAAACATCTGTGTATGCCTGACACCATATGTGAGTGTGTCCCTCTCATTTAGGCTGTGTCTGTATCCTCAGTAACTGAAATATTCTCCACAGATATGTGATGAAGTGCAATGCCAATTCCTTAAAAAGTGCATAATACTTTTCTGTTCTGATATAGGGTAGAATGTAACACATCTAAATGCTCAGGTCATTAAGCCATTTAAGGTGAAGCTCAACATTTACAAAGATCCTCTTGTCACATCATCACTCTATCTGTAGAATCAGCTTCCCAGCAAACCTCCCACTTCTCTGCTTATGAGGTGACTGTACCCAAACGCATAACAAGACAGAGGAGAGACCTGGATGGCCAAGACACAGGGCAGGTAAAAATCAAATCACTAGGAAATCCTTTCGATATGGTGTGTTCAGTCTCTCAGTCACTCATGGTCCTATAGATATTGGTTCTCGGCGTTCAGTGTTCTCTCACTGATTGTACTAATTGTGGTAAAGGTCAGTGCACATTAACCTAAACACACTTTACTTCCATCACATTTTGTGTCTACATAACAATGCTTGTTCAGTGATTGTCTACTGAAAACCTTTAACTTTTTCAAAAGGTCTTTTATGCTATTCAAACCCAAGGAAAAGAGCACATCCTGGTCCTAGAGAGGAATACGTAAGTATTTGTCCCTTTCCCCATGCATCCTCTGTTCAGTCCATTATACTGTAGCATGCTAGGGGATGGTGCGCTTCCACAATTATTGTGTGAGCAATAGTTCACCCCATAATGTTGTGCATGTCTGAGTTAGAATGGTTCGTGTTTAATTTTGCGTTTAATGTTCGAATTTAGAATAGATGTAGATCGTGTCTTCCTTGTTGTGTTAATGTTAGCGTGTAATGTTTGTCCTCATTTTGATATGTGTGACTGCCTGTGTGTGATTCCCTGTGTATTAGCATATTTGTCCACCCTTATCTAGTTTCAAGTAAAGATTAGACCCCTCTAGTGACTCTAACATTCTGTATCAGCACAACCGAATGTTGTGTTTTGTCAATAAATGGCAAGACACCAAAAAGAAGCCTGATTCCCGCTCCATCTGCTGCAACACTATATTCAGTGCAGGTTGTGTCTCTGGCAAGTTAAAAAAGACAGGGGCACTTCCCAAACACTTTGAAAATGCAACATTAACCATAACTAGGGGTTGTTTTACTTAACCTCAGTCATGTGTTTGTCAATCTGAGCTAACTGTGAAACTGTTCTTTGGTACGAAACACTCTCATCCATGAGTATCTGTGAATACTATCCCCTGTGATTGTGGAAACTGTGGCCCTGACTAAACTGTAGCCATGGCCACCCAGTGTGAGCTCAGAACACTGATGCCTCTTTGCATCATGGATGTGCAAGGCAGATATTCAGATGAGCTTGTTATCTTTTATGCCACTACAGGTGATCTGGGATCAGTCTAATAAGATTTCCCTCCACCTTGCTTGACATTTGCTTATTGTCTTTGCATTTCATTTTTGCTGGTGTTAGGCATCCATGTTGCAAAGAGGCATCATCATTTTATCTATTTTATCTTCAACACTTCTGCTGTTTGCTGTCATGACAGCTTACCATGATGTGATGGAAATCCTGTCTGTGAAAAGAGGTGTGAACAGATTTAAAAAGGGGAACATGTTGCAAAACGTGGAGAGGAGGACAGTGTCATCACTCCTAACCTGAGTCAGAGATTTGTGTCTTGGTAAAATTAGCTTGACGAGGAATATTTGTGTGTGTATGTATGATGAATGGTGATGGTGAAACTGATAAATGTGTATGTCATAACTCTTTATAAAAAAAACACATCATGGAGATTTTCCACCTCTGGGCTAAACACACAAACTAAGAAATAGTGTGTAAGGTTTCTAGAACTAGCAACATTGAGCTGTTTAAATAGGTGGAAGGATGTGTGTGTGTTTAAATCTGGACACATTCTGTTGACAGGTTGCTGCTTCCTGAAGATTTCACAGTATTCACATATCACAAAAATGGCTCTCTCATCACCCAGAGACCAAACATGCAGGTAAGAAGAAGTTTCTAAAGGTGTCCCTCTGAGTCTGACCTGGTGTTGATGGGGGCAGATAAATGGTGTCAGAATCTTCTAGAAAAAAGGATGTGTGAGATTGTGAACTGATAATGAGCTGATGTACCATTGCTAAATGCTTTGGAAAGAGGATATAGTATATAACATGGGTTTAGAAGAATTTCTGACTGTGGTTCTTTATGCAACAGTGGATCCTGCTCAGACTTTGATATATGCACTTTTTGGGGTGTAATGTAAAGGAACGGTTCCTGAAGTTGTCATGTATAACAGAGAAAGATGCAATATGCTGACAGTAGCAAAAAATGCTCTCTCCTTTTCTCCTCCTGGTCAGAATCACTGCTACTACAGGGGCTATGTGAAGGACATGGAGGGGTCGTCTGCTTCTCTCAGCCTCTGTTCCGGACTCAAGTAAAATAGAATTTCCAGTCAATCTATCTTTAAATGCTAAATCATTGAATTTTGGAGTAAGTGTGAAAATATTGTCTGAATGAAGAGATCTCCTAACTATGTGTGTACCTATTTAGCGGGCGGTTAGTTATTGGGAATTCTACATTTGGGATCGAGCCTCTGGACGGTTCCTCTGACTTTGAGCATGTGGTGTACCGCTTGGAGGATGAGGAGACGGAACTTCTCAGCTACGGAACCACTCACGCTCATCGCCATGACGACCAGACTGTAGAGCACACCCGCAATGACTTTGTTAAGCAACCTCTTAAGCATTTACACAGGGTGAGTGTGTCTGTCAACACAAGTGTGTGTGTGTGTGTGTGTGTGTGTGTGTGTCTGTGTGTGTGTGTGTGCATATAAACATCAACGTATATGCACCATTAATGTGCATAATCTATTTACTGTAATATGTATGTGTGTGTGTGTGTGTGTGAGAGAGAGAGAGAGAGAGAGAGAGTGAGAGAGTACAGAGCAATACTACACTGAGTGGGCTCAACCCTTGGTTGTGTATCTGTTTCTATGTGTAACGTGCTGTCTGTGTATTTCTCTGGTTGTGTATGAGCTCACATGTGTAATGTATGTGTGTGTGTGTGTGTGTGTGTGTGTGTGTTTGTGTGTTCTTTCTCCTAGAGCAAGAGGGCCATAATGCAGCAGACCCACTATGTGGAGCTGATGCTGGTGGTGGATGTAGAGAGAGTGAGTAATCACCACCTACACCACCCTATCACTCCCCTCATCACCAGCACTGTTCAGTTTCTCTCTCACAACCCGCTATTATACTCTGCACCACACATAGCATGTCAATCATCTTTGTTAATCACTTGACGGAGACCAGGTTTTTCCAAGAACATTTCTCTCTCAAAAAACCTTGAAAGTCTGCGCTTATTTGAAACACCCAAACTGGTTAACCATACCACTGTCACAAAATTGGAAATAGATTCCTTAAAATGAAACAATAACAATATTGCGGTTTTACTGTGCGTTGGTCAGTAGGCAGTTTGTACAATGCAACAGTAGGCATAGGGGAAAGCCCAATGGCTTTGGCTGACAGGTGATAGGGTATAGACAGGATTCAGTTTGAAACATTTCTGCTGTCAACTGATGGGAAATATTCCTGTAGTTTAATGAAGTGAGAAAAAAGCTTTATACCTTCTCTCCTCGCCTCAGTTTTGCTTTGCTTCCTGCCTGTCCTTTCTCCAGTTTAACTTCAGCAAAAGAGATGCTAGAGCTGTCCAAGAGCAGATGATTCAGCTGAGCAACCACATTGACAGTGTAAGTCATGAAATGTACTGTGTACTTTGAGTGTGTGAATAAATGCGAGTGACTGACTTTGCTAATAATTCCCCTCTCCCCAGACAACCTTCAAATGTATGCTTGTGTGCAGCATCAACTATATGTACATTCTCTCTAATGATCTCTTTTGTTTTATTCTTTCTCATTGTTTTTCCACCTCCTCCTCCTCTCCCCCATCTCTGTAGATGTATGCGCAGCTGAACATCCGTGTGGTGTTGGTTGGGCTGGAGATCTGGACCGCAGGGAACCCCATCAGTCTGGATGGAACTAATCAGCAAATTCTACACCGCTTTGTTAACTGGAGGAAGCAGTATCTGCTGCCACGGCAACCCCATGACAGCGCACAACTCATCATGTATGTATTTCTGTGTGTGCATGTATGTGTGTGTTTGTTTGTTAAATGTTTTACTTAGCATACAAATATCATAGAGTGTTTACTGTCAACAGATTATATGAATTCATTTTTGTCTCTCTCTGCATATTCCCTCCTTTCTCTTTTCTCCACACTCATCCTGCTTTCCTCATGTTCCTCATCCCTGAAGCAAAAAATTTCTCAGGTCAAAACAGGCAGCATATTTGAATGGCGTTTGTTCCCCTGACATTGGTGGTGGAGTAAACATGGTAATGTGACAATACTTTTCTGTCCGTCAAACAATATTCTTCCCTCCATACTCTGGAGTTTTACTCCCCCAATGTTGAGAATGAAAGGCTCTTGTGTTACATGAAATACAGGAATAGGGATGTTAATGACAATTTCATTATGGTTGCAGAGGGTACAGAATATCATTACATTTAATTTTTCTTTAATGTTCTACATTTTCAAATGTTGCTGTTGTATATTGCTTTGTAAAAGCATCTGTCATATACCTTAACCTCAACTTTAAACTCTCTTGTGAAAGAATAATGTGTGTTTAAATCATTTTCATAGCTGAACATACAATAAAGAATGTTTCCTTCAAAGATATGCAGATTCACTGCTTCAACATAGATTCAGTGTATTAGAAGGCATACCTAAAATAAAATAAATGTTTACAACATTGCACCACTTGAGGTGGATTTTGTTGATGAGATCATTTCTGTTTTCTTCCAAGTTCTTAAAAAACGATGTGGCCTACTTAGCCTTTGTGGTATCCCATGGGCTGGGACACAATCTAGGCATGAGACATTTGTCTCATCGGAACTGCCGCTGTCCAGGCAAGACTTGCATCATGAACTCTACTTCTGAGTAAGTGTGTGTGACTGAGTATACACACAGTAAGTGCACAGTATACAAGAGGAATGTATGTACATTTTTCCAGAATGTTCCTGCATTTTGTGTGCTTATTTTGTATATGATGAGACTAGACTTTAGTTCTAAAACATTACAGAAAAATGTTGGACACATGGTGAAGTCAGAGATGAAAGTTCAGTATTAGCTAACTACTGGTAGTAATGTTAACAATGGAATTATTCATTTAGATAGAAAGGTGTTAAGGACTATGGTGCTTTTGATTGAAGGGAGGTTTTAGACGAAGAGCCAGCCTTGTTAATGGCTGATTGTACAGTAGTTCATAACCAAACATTCACAAACCTGGCCAAGGACGTGTAGTCTTGCCATGAAGCGCCCAGTCACACCTGGCCCAGCAAGACCAAATCTATGTAGATATGTGTACATGCCATACTGTACATGTGTATTAATGTTAGGGAAAGATATGATTTGTTATAGATAGTGAGCAACTACATGCGCGTCCTAAATACCAACCAGTCTACTGTTTCATACCTCTTTTTCACTCTATCTCCATTTCTTTCTTTGCAGTCGGTCCACTAGCTTCAGTAGCTGCAGTTCTGATGACTTTGAGATGATGGTTCAGCAGATGCAACATAACTGTCTGCTCAATATGCCAAAGCCACACAAGGCCTTCAGCAAGCCCGCCTGTGGCAATAAGCTGCTGGACCCGGGCGAGGAGTGTGACTGTGGCTCAGAGGAGGTGTGTGTGTGTGTGTGTGTACTGTATGTGTGTGTGTGTGTGTGTGTGTGTGTGTGTGTGTGTGTGTGTGTGTGTGTGTGTGTGTGTGTGTGTGTGTGTGTGTGTGTGTGTGTGTGTGTGTGTGTGTGTGTGTGTGTGTGTGTGTATGTCAGTGAGTGGGTGTGCATGCATGTCAGTGAGTGACTAAATACCAATATCTTTGTGTAAGTACATTCTTGAGCTGTATATGAATGAATATTTTGTTATGTATGACTTTCATTGAAAAATCTTTGTCAGTGTAGTTTGAGCCAAAGCACTATCACCCTGGTCAAGGGCATTATGGGCCAAAAGGTCAGGAGGAAAACAGAAAACACATTTTTAAGTAGAACCTTTCATCTCAGCACAGGTAAACAATCCCATTTTTCAAGGAATCTAAAGTCTGCACAGGTTTAGCTGGCTCACATCTTTTTTTACCTTTAGTTTAGTTGCTACAAAGTATTACTAACGACACAAAGAAAGGTAGATCATCTGCTTATTCATAATGCAAAGTGTACGATTGATGAGAGTTCATCTTGTCCTAAAGGTTAGTGATAGATAACGTATTCTTCAAAACTTGCCCTTTACTCAAGAGCTTTTTATTCAAGATTCTCTCTCTCCTGTCCCGTCCCCTCAGGAGTGTGAGAAGGACCCGTGCTGTGAGCCAAAAACCTGTAAGCTGAAGTCCTGGGCTCAGTGTGCCTATGGTGAATGCTGCAGGAACTGTAAAGTAAGTAACCTCTCACTAATGATATGGCTAAAAACTGTCTAAAATGTAAAAGCTAATTATGCTCTTACACCTTTAATTACATTTTTCATTTATTCTCTGAACATTTAGCAGGTTCATTATACATTTGTCTCCCTCTCCATCTCTTTCAGTTCCTGGCCAGTGGTTACGAGTGCCGCAGCCAGTCAGACGAGTGTGACCTACCTGAGTACTGCAACGGCTCGTCTCCTGTCTGTCAGGCTGATGTCTTTTTGCAGAACGGCCATCTCTGCAGGAACAGCCAATCATATTGCTACAATGGCAAATGCCGACACCACGACAGCCAATGCCAGACCTTGTTTGGCTCCCGTAAGTCTCACCCATTCAGCACGCCTTCAAGGGAAACAAATTCACTAAAAGCCCTTATAGCACAGAGTGCAACCAAAAATAAGTAGCCACTGTCTTCAGAGTCAGATAAAAAAAAAGTGTATACTTCATGCTTCATTAATGTCACCCTGTGGTTACTATACACCGTTTGGGTGCATGACACATGTTAGTGTTTCATGCTTTTGCATGACTTATGTGTGGACAGGTGTGTGCTCTTTCTAATATGTGCTTTTGCAGAGGCAAAGTCTGCAGCGGATGAGTGCTTTGAGTTGTTAAACTCTAAAGGTGACCGCTTTGGAAACTGTGGCTACAATATTGTCAAGTGTGAGAAAAGGTTAGAATACGCAAATATAGGATAACCTTTATTCACACACTAATGCAAATACTCATGGCACACATACATTTAAGAGTATAGCATGCACTAAACCTTACATATGATGTTTGAAATTATATACACACTCAGTTCAAAGATATGCTTGCCTTTGTGTTGGTGTTGCTTGTATGGGTTTTAAGGTAATCAGCAAAAATTATTGTACTTCCAGCCTAATATGTAAGATGGGTGCTGATATGTGTGTGTTGACATGTGTATGTGCTTTTTCAGGAATGCCATGTGTGGGAAGCTGCAGTGTGAGAATGTCCGCTCCAGGAAAGTTTTTGGCATTGAGCCTGACATCTCCTCGACATCCTTTGGCAGCCACACATGCTGGGGCGTGGATTTAAGGCTGGGGCTAGACGTGCCCGATCCAATTATGGTCAATGATGGCACAAAGTGTGGAGAGAACCAGGTAAGAGAGGAGCGTCTCCTCTGCCTGCCTGTGTGTGTGCATGTCTGTCAGTGGTCGAGATGGAATACACACACACACACACACACACACACACACACACACACACACACAGATTCATTCTCATGCACTCAAATAAATGCATGGAACTCACACTCTAAGCTACTTGCACAACCACCCAACTTGTATTTTAAATGATGAATCGTGTATAAATACATTATTTCACGTTGTTTTTAAATGATATTGCTCTATTCTTTGTCATGATGTATATGTATGTATCTGGGTCCTCTCCTCAGGTGTGCATAGATTACCGGTGCAGAAATGTGTCGATGCTCAACTACGACTGTGATGCAGAGAAACAATGCCATGGCCACGGGGTAGGATGAAGTTGTTAGGTTACAGCCTCCTTCCTCCCCTGTTCCACACAGTCATGCGTCCAGTCTCTCCTTGTCCGTCTTTAACTCTCTCTCCTCTCTCTGAAATCTCTATTTCTGCGTCATTGTCTCCAGCACTCTTGCTCCTTGGGTATGTCCTCTTTTTCTCCCTGTTTGAGATTTATTTCATGTTCAAAACAGTAGACAATTACAAATGATCAGGCTATGCAAGTGAATAAATCCTGATGCTTACAGTGTGATGTGGAAATTATGACTCGGAGAACTAACTGACACTGTGCTCTTCTAATTTGGATGATGGAAATATTTCACATTTGTTTGAACACAGTGGGAAAATGGACAGTGTCATGGGAAGCTGTCACTGAGTACCTTACAGAGGCTCTGAGTCACATCTTCTCATGGCAGGGAGATCATGGTCCAACACATTATAAAACATATACATTTCATAACTGTAGCTCATAGGTGTCTGTTCATCATTTAATTGGCAAAAGTGTTCGTGTTACGTCACAATATTTCTGACGATGCATACAGTAATCCAACTAAGACAACCATATAAACCTACATTCTTGGACGCTTATTCAATAATCTAGACTAAATACCAGATATTTGTACATTGATTGGAGTCATCTTATGTGTGTGTGTGTGTGTGTGTGTGTGTGTGTGTGTGTGTGTGTGTGCGTTCATGTTGCAGGTGTGCAACAGCAATAAGAACTGCCATTGTGATTACGGCTGGGCCCCTCCTTTCTGCGAGGAAGAGGGCTATGGAGGCAGCATAGACAGTGGCCCCGCGTACAATGGTGAGACTTGGTAGTCGGGGAGTCTCTGTAGCCTCCTTCAGCTGCATTTTGATCAGAAGTTCAACACCCAGGTTTACCAGACACTGGATCAAGTACTATTGTTAATACCAAGTCAGGTTATATCAGTTAAGGTTGTATGTTGTCATCTTTGTTTGGACTTTTACCTTTCTTTCGTTAGACATCACTTCAAGAGAGGGCCTTTTAGTGTTATATTGCTTGGTTCTGCCTCTGCTGTGCCTTGGTTTGATTGTGTACTACAAGAGGAATGAACTACAACAGCACTTGTGCAGGAAGAGATCTCCACAGGACAACCGGTGAGTATGTGGGACAAGAACAGAACAGCAAACAAGTAAATCTCATAATATGCTTGTGGAATTGAATGGTACAGGTTATAAAGCATGTTCAAATAAACTGCCTTTAATACTCCAAACTGACTCTATGGCTCCCTCTCCTGGCTAATTAAACCCCTAAAAACTCACTTCTGTTCCTCAAACTTACATATTTCGATTTTTTTTTCATGAAAACATCCCTTCATGTGATTAAGATGGCTTGGATGTAACTCTAGTCCTTTGCCTCATTTAGTATTTGTGAAGCTATGAATATGCAAATCAGCTCTACCTGGCTTCTCCTCTTATAACTCTTGTTATATACGAGTTTTCTTAGAATGATCTACT
Source organism: Clupea harengus (assembly GCF_900700415.2). Classification (NCBI taxonomy): domain Eukaryota; kingdom Metazoa; phylum Chordata; class Actinopteri; order Clupeiformes; family Clupeidae; genus Clupea; species Clupea harengus. Next base: position 7,583,677 of record NC_045158.1, on the reverse strand, counting down.
ATACACTTTATAGTAGACCATAGCTGTCCATGTTTGCTTTTAGTAATCGCTGTGGGAGATGAATCCTTTCCTGTGTAAACATGTGTGGCTGTGCATTTTCTCTTTTGCTTGGACAGAGAACCCCAGGCCAGCAACCAACTCCCCACTGACTGGGAAGAAACCCAGAGGAGCGCGGTTAACAATGAAGTGAGTAGCACACAGAAACATGAGGACCCGTTATGGGGGATTCGTTTTTTTGTATCATCCTTCTTCACTTTCTGAACTTCTTTCTCTCTTGGGAGCAGTCTTATTCACCAAGATAGGGAGAGGGGTGCACTGACAGTCACAGACTCTTTCATACTAGTGTCACAGTTAAACTGAATTTCCTGAATGCTGAGTTGTTATAGTTTTTTATAATGCAGGTGTTTGTGTACTTTTCTAAATCAAGGAATTTCAGTGTGGGTGCTGATAAGGATTGTTGTTGTTGTTGTTGTTGTTGTTGTGTGCACTCCACAGGTTGTTAAACCGAGTGAGACAGCTTCTGCCTTCTCTTACACCCAATACCTACCCGAGTCACCATTCAGGTAAGGTCAAACATGCTAATGGAGTATGACTCTACAACTAAGTTAGTGCAGTCGAAGCAGGCAATCATTTTTTGGAGTCTTAAACGGTGTTTGCATTCTATAAACAGCAATAATTCCATATGGATTTCTGTATCCTTCATCCTTTTATCTCTGCATCTTTCTCTTTTTTCTCTTTCTCTATCAGGTCTTCTCTAGCAGTAACACAAGGGGTGCCTCAGCGCCCACATCCTCAACCTCCTGTGTAACACTCACTCAGAGGGCAGGCGTGTGTGTCTGTGTGTGTGTGTGTGTGCGTGTGCGTGTGCGTGTGCGTGTGCGTGTGCGTGCGCGTGCGCGTGTCTGTCTGTGTCTGTGTCTCTGTCTGTGTGTGTGTGTGTGTGTGTGTGTGTGTGTGTGTGTGTGTGTGTGTGTGTGTGTGTGTGTGTGTGTGTGTGAGAGTGAGTGAGTGTGGGAGGGATGTGGTGATCAGGGCTGTGGAAGGGAGAAGGGGTACCACTGGTGTGTTGGTGTCCCAGTGTAACGGATTTAGTCAAATCATGTATTAAATGTTAAATCCTACATTCTTTGGTTCTTTTATTTAGTATGCATCCTATGCTGTAGTACTTGCATTGTGGGTAAGCAGTCGCTCTTCCTGCTGTGGGTAGGTTGGGCAAATAGCAGCTCCGCTATAAAAGTGATTAAAATCATATTATTATTGTATGGTATGTTCTGTATGTCCTACATAGTAAATGATATGCATAAACTGCATCAGAAATCGTGTTTTTGCAACCATTTACACCTTAATGTAACTTTCTTAAACTTTGTCTTACTTTTGTCTCATTTGACTTAGCACACTTTGTATAGTGCAAATCATAATCTGATCTGAATGTATTTCGATTAGACGCACCAGGTTTTACATTTAAAACTTTGTTTTCTGACCTTTTGTGGAGGTAACCAATATTGTTCAGTGATATGTATGTCGTGCATGTGCAGCCATAAATGCCAGTGTCGTGTTTTTAGATGCAGTACCCTTTTATGACCACCAGAGAGTAATATTTAACATTGAATGAGAATTGTTTTGCGTGAATGTTATTGAAAAGTTTGTCATTTTTAGGCTGTGCATTTTTTTTTACTTTGTATTTAAACGTTTTTAATATTTGGTTTGTTTAGATGTAAAAATGAACCCCACTACAAGATTTCAACATAAGAATATGTATTTATTTGGATACAGATCCGAAATGAAAAGGATTTGTCCCATTCATTTATGCCCAAGTATTCAATTAGCCTTTTTGGGTGAGTTTCTTTAGATAATTGTATCGACACACTTCATATTTCATACTAGTAATTGTAATAGTAAAGTCATTTTTATTGTAATAATTTTTGCAATTGTAGTAACTTGTGATTATTAAGTATTGTATCCCTAGCTCCAGATTTTACATGGCCATCTAAAGCTTTCTTGTTTGCTGACCATAAATGACACCATCCTCCATCCTGACTCCTATGTGCTGACTGAAGGCAGTACCACAAGGAAGGAATACCTGTATACAAACTTGCTGGTCTTCCACCTGTTGTGTCAAACTTTCATCACTGAAATTTTACACTTATAGTGAGGGCACGCTGAGTCTGCAACATTAGTCCTGAGCAAAAAGATTCAGTAGCCTAATAAAAATATTTCACTTGAACACGATTCAAAATTGTGTCATGTTGTGCCTTATTTAATCAAGTAATTGTTCCTCAAATATTTACTAAACATGAATCAACATCCCAAGGACGTGTACTTTTTTGCAGCTAATCTCACACATTTTGGCAAAACCAAATAGATCTTATCAAAGTGATAAAAGTTAAGGAGAGGTATAGAGAGGTTCTCTATTTAAAGAATTAGAATTTGTCGTTGTTCACTCAGTTAGTGGATCTCAGGACAGACTACATCATGAAGTTGGCCATCGTTCTGTGTGCTGTGGAGGCACTCTCTGTGCTCATCAGGCCTCTTGCCCATCGTTCTGTGTGCTGTGGTGGCACCTCTGCGCTCATCAGGCCTCTTGCTGTCCCTCCATGTCCTCACTCCACTCTGCTGCCACAGCACCCTCACTCGCTTCACTGCCCTCCGGTGAGCTGGAGCACCCGACGTCCTGGCACATGAAAGAATCAAAAACTATCCCATAATTGTAAGCCATCACAGTGGAAGCCATCAGTGTTTCCTCCATTTTCATGGATTGATTCATTTCATGGAATGATTTAGTCAAAAAGATAAACCAAAAGATAAGGATTTATTCCCTGATTTGCTCTCTGAGGAAGAAGATTGGAGAGACTTGTCAAGAGCTGGCCCATTGGTAATGTTAAATTACTAGCTTCTGTCAGTGTTGTGTTTATGCTATTTGGGAGGCACTTGACTTCAGACACGGCCGACTAAGATGGTCAAATGCAAGTTTAATGGTAATGGATAGTGTGCATAAATGACTGTTTTATTTATTTAATTATAATCAGTACTCTTTTTTAAATCTAATTATGTTTTGGGTCTTATCGTTTCAGACACCAGCTTCTAAAATCTATTTTCTCTTCTTTGTACCTTAAAGAACAAGGTGATAAAATAAAATAAAACATCTATATATACAAACTATGTGTACCAAAGTGTTGGTGCTAGATTGTTCTACTTTCAGTTCTGACTGCTTAAGAATGTGTGGCACATTATGAGGAACACACAATGGGCCTCATTTATAAAACGTACTTACGCACAGATTTGATCTGAGAGTGTTCGTGCGATCAAATCCACGTCTAAGTACAGATTTATAAAAACCGTCTTAGACGTAGAAAAGGACGTATCTCTACGTCTGGTTCTAGTTCGTGTAAGTACATTTCCTTGTGGGAATACTGGAGTACTGCAGGAATTCGGAACTCTCCGAGCGCCGACACGCAGTTTCATCATCATCATCGTCACCACCACCGTCACCATAGGGCTAATGGTAAAAGGCCAAATGAATGTTTCGCTCAATAAAATCAATTAAACAATTTGAATAATTCATACATGAATGAAATTCACGTCTAATAGGTATTCATTTTAATTCCACACGTGTAAAACATTTCGCTCACTTTATAGCCTATAAAAAGCCTGATAGTGACAGTTTTCAGTAGGAGATATGGCTGCTTTGGCGTTGTTAGAGGATATTATCCCTCTGTGTCCGAAATGTATTACATGTCCATACAGTGCCCAGGAACAGCAAAATGTGAAAGAGGATTTTCTGCGTAAAACAGGGTTCCCAATGGCTTCTCACCCCGATTGCGCACACTCAGACAGCCTAGGAAGCCCACTTCGATACAGCACATGCCCGTGCGCGGTCGGTAGTGGAGCGCAGCATAGGCATGCTGAAGGGAAGGTGGCGATGTTTGGATGCATCGGGAGGGAGACTGCTATATGCCCCCGAAAAGGTTTGCCAGATCATCCTAGCCTGTTGTGTGCTACATAACATCTGTCTAAGCCATGGCATAGAGGAGAAGACGAAATGCGCATGGACCAAGATGACCACCCTCCCATCCCAGCTGACTGGAACACGCACATCACTGCGCTGAGAAGACGGGAGCTGATTCACTAACTATACCAACAGTATAAGAATAAATGCACACATGTTCATTTTCTTCAGAATGTTTTATTAAGGCACGTTTGTTCAAAGAACCCTCAATAGCGGACAGAGTTCGGCAACAACCTCACTAACAGACTCATTCAAGTCCCTTTGTGAATGAGAAGAGGAAGCTGGTGATGGCCAACGAGGCCCCGATGCTGGTGCAGCAGGTGCTGCTGCCGCAGATGCGGCTTCTGGTGCTGCTCGTTCCGCAGGTGCGGCCGCTGGTGCTTCGGAGACGTGTCTTCTACCATGCCACATACTTTGCTTTTGCCATTAGCCTACGCCACCTGACAGGCTTTCGAACAATGTTTTGGCCCGCATCTGCTCTTCCATCAGCAGAACGTCGATTTAAACCTCACTATAATTCTTCTTTTTACATGTTTCTTTCTTGCTTGTCATTGTCACAGAGAGTTTGTGCATTGAGGATGCGCTCCGTTTGTGCATTGATAATATCCTAATTAGATTAAGTAGGGGCGTTTTGAGGGCGGAGATTCAGCTGCGCACAATTCCACGATCATTTGTGATTTATAAATGCAGGAATGGCGTACACGTGTTTTTTGGGCGTACGTTCGTTTTCTGTGAATAACACTTACGACCATTTCAGAAAACGTCTGAGATCAAATGTAGGATGGTTTCTACGCAACATTTTATGAATGAGGCCCTATAGCTCATGCCTTGCATTATAGAAGGATGGAGAAAAAATGTCTTTCTTAACGTGAACTAGTGTCCTTAGTACTCGAGAGCCTAATAAGCTTTATTAAAAAAATGGTGCTGCTACTCAGTGGTAAACACCTGTCTGCTCCAACTATTCATTTTGCAGTTTAGATGAAATGAATGTGGTTTATTTTTTAATCAATTCCTGTTCTTTGTCGCCCCACAGTGTTAGCATTATGTTTTACAGTATCAACAACCAACTTCTGCCCTCAACATAAACAACTATTTAGCTTTGAGAATGTTGAGCGCTTAAACCCCATAGCGTTTCTCAATCTCTATCAACACTAGGATATGCCTGCTATCTGGATGAACACATGGCCCTATATGACTTCTGTATTTACCCAGGCTGTGTAGATCTAACTTGTACTTCACCATCTCAGTGGAGAACAATAGAAAACAGTAAAAAGTGAGAGAAAAAGTGAGTAAATGTTTCATTAATAGACTGATTTTACAAGATTCGTCAGTTGGAATAGTCTTTTACAAAACCTTCTTAATGTCTGCTTCTTGCTCTCAGCAGCTTCAAGGGAAAAACAACAACAAACACAATGTGATGCAACAGCGGGTCTCCCATGTATTGTCTTCAAAGGAGTTTTGTCTTCAAAGGATGAGCTGTTAAATTTGAAAACTTGGAACATTTATTAAATGAAAGTAATTTAAAGCTGAAAACTTTCTGACTAACAATTCTATGCATCCTAATTTGTATTCACATTATCTGTCACGTAAAGAATAAGGAATTAGGGATCAAGTTAAACCTAGAAGAGGACTGGTTCAACTTCAATATAATGCTGTTTGTCAAGGTGATGAATGAAATTGAAATGACAATTAATGACCACCACCAACCTGAGTATAATGAAGATATTTTTTATATGCACTGATGATCTTCACCGCTACGTAACAGAAAATATTTATTCCATACTATTATAAGAGACAACATGTATTTTCTTCATGAATAAGGCTTCAAGAACATGATTCTATAGGCTCATTTCATGAAACTTGATGATGATTGTTCGTTTGTTATACATTTCTACATCTTAAAACTCACCTTTTCTGCCAGCGTAAAAGCAGTTGCTCATCGACACAGAAGAAGACAACTGTGACTGTGTCTTGAGGCAAAGAAATGCAGGCTCAGGTGCCGGTCGCGTGCAATACCGCGGAGTAAAGAGAGTAGGGGGCATGCCCAAACGAGTTACTTTGCCCTCCCCCTACTGACTTCCACTCTCGTTGCCCATAGGCTTATCGATTGGAAGTGAATAAGGCTACTTTATGAAATGCTTCGGGTGGCAATTTTTTTTTTTATCTAGGCCTACATGAAATTTTGCAGCTGTTTAAACTTACTATTAAATTACTATTTAATTATTTATTTTTTTCTCAGAGGGGCACTTTGACCCGAGGAGGGCAAACGGGCAAACTTAGCCACTCCCTGTGCACGTCCCTGTCTAGTAGTAGGCCATAGACATATGGTAGTAGGCTATTAGTATATGCACATACACAGAAAAAGTGGCGTCAGCACTTAGGAATCATCAAAGTTAAACAGAAACACATAAAAGCCATGTTTCAGTACACAAAGATGTATAAGTAATACAATGGAAGTAATTAATACACACACATCCTTGATTATAGTTATGGTTTCACATCTCTCTATCATTCCCCACTTTTAATCTGTTTCAATGGATAATTCAAAATCAGTACTCTGAGCTTCTTCACATGGATTTTCCAGAACAGAGATCATTACTGAGCATCACTCCATATCATCATAAGTCAAGTAATTTAAAATATTATAATTTTTCTCATCATACTCTTGTATAATTTGCTTTTGTATACTAACATAGTGGGTGTTAACTGCGTTCACTATCATAGTATCATTCAGAATATTGAAAGCAAATTGTAGGAAAGCCTTGATAAATGTTTTGTGTTTTGTAATTTAACCCCATACAAACTAGCTAAGGTAGAACACTTGAGTTCGCCAAAATTTTACTTTATATTGTTGAAATTTACTTAGAAATACACTCTCAAAAAGTGACAGGGAGTGGGAAAGCACCATTTGTTAAAAAAAAACTGAACTGTGTATGAACATCTGTGTTTGTCTTTGTTGTCTGATAAATCCAATACAATCCAAGATGAGGTAACTTGTCTGGCAACAGCCTGAATGTGATTGCAGCAGAGTTCATCATATAGGCTATAAAAGCAGGTGCAACCAGGTCACAGCCAGACGTTTTCCTTAATTCTCACTGGAAAGCATCAACACCTCAAAGAGAAGCCATGAAGCCAGTGATCGTGCTGTACGTTGCGCTGATGATGATTGCACTGGTGTGCAGTAAGTACTGTTTAACTGTACTGTCACTTCATCTACCTCTGTGTATCCTGTGGGCTAAATCTTAGCTTATATAAACTGTAGTGTATAAATAAGTTGTTTGCTGTTTTCTACTGCCATTTCTACTCTTTCCAGATGCTTATGCTGCATGTCACAATGGAAGATGTGCCCGGAAATGTAGTAATAATGAATATATAGACCATGGCTCATACTGTGGGGGTGGAAATGTGTAAGTGTAAATCGATAGACTGGTTTTTATCCATAGACATCTTTGGTCTTTTTACTGTGTGCATGTGACTTGTGGCATGAAATTATATTTATTTTGTCAGATGCTGTGTTGAAAACGGCAATTGAAGAACATCCGTGAAGGAAGACTGTGTGGATCAAGCAACATTACATTCTTCCATTTAAGTTTTGGTCAAAACAGTCAGACACTTACACAAGAGATGGATTAATCATGATTTGTGTTTAAGCCTGTTTGATGCCAGTTTGAATAAAATGAAATATCACAACTATGAGTATCTGTGAATTCATTTAATGTTTTTTCGTATTTAGAAATACACATGAGGATTTTACAGAAAATATTTGAATGTAATATTTGAATCCTATTGTCTAGGGACCTTGACATCATCCAAGGAAACACGTTACAAAGAACACATAGCTCAGATAGGAGATGAAAAAAAGGAAGATAACAAATACATGGCTATTTTCATGACAAATGTATTTACTTCACTCTGCACATAAACTGTGATAGACTATTTTCAATGTGTTGGGAAGTCCTAAGGCTACAAGGCTGAAAACAGCAACTCATCCACGGATTATATTGTGCAGTAAGTACTGTTTAACTTTACTGTCCCCTCTTGACAAAGGCTGGGGAAGAACATACCGATAACTTTCTTACATTGTCCTGATTGCTTTGTCCGATTGCTTTCTTACATTGTTTCTTCACAACATTCTTCTGTTCACAAATTGTTTTGTTGGAGGCAGGTTTGAATAAAATCAGAGAATATTACGAGTATGAGTGTGTGTGAGATTTTGAAGGACTTGAGGATTGATGTAAAATGTCTTATTTTAGAGAAGTAATTCTTATGAAAGGTCTCTGGATAGTATGTGACTGTGATATTCCTGCTGTCCAGCCTCTTTGACCATAAGCTACACACGGAAGGAAAAGACAAGACAAAAGACCAGACTGTTCATGGCTGATGTTTTGATTTGACCTTTCCTATGAGTGTGGTCGGACGGACAGGGTTTTTGATGCTGGTTCTTGCTTCCTTTATTAAGTAATACATAATAATAATAATAATATTAATAATAATAATAATAATGATACACTTTATGTGAGTAGCATCTCATACACAGAATGCAGCTCAAAGTGCTTTACATTTGGAGCATTTAAAACAAGAATATATGACAAATGGTAACAGAAATGAATGCAAGAAACAGAAATAAACACAGAAGAAACAGAAACACATAAGTAGAAGAATAACTGAGAAAGTTGAACACATTTGTACAAATTTAAAGTAGAACAACACTGTAGGAATAAATTCAGCAGCAGCAGAAAAAGAAAAGAAAGCATAAAGTGCTGTATATTTGAAATAAAGAACCAGGACAAAATAGAAATTGTGAGAATAAATAGATGCAACAGCAGAGATTAATACTGTCAAACTGACAGCTTTCACAGGCAGATGGTGTGGGAGAGTGTTCTGTATGAGTTCCAGTTTCTTTATATACTTTTTTGGGAGACCAGTAAAAAATGCATTGCAGTAGTCTAACCTTCTAGTGATTCATTTCTCAGCATCTTGTGTTAAAAAAGACTGTACCTTGGTAATGTTTCGCAAGTAGAAGAGAGCGGTCTGGGTAACTTTACCAATATGGGGTTTGAAGTTTAACTCTGTATCAAAGATGACATCCAGGCTTGTTACTTTTGATTTGACCTCTGTGTCAGATCAAAAGAATCCACACATATGACATGGTAAAAATGCCCTATGGCCCACAGTGAAGGTCTTGAGTAGCTTAAATTGATCCACTGAAAGTCCTTTCTATTTACTGCTTACTGTTGCAAAGTAAAACATGGAATGGGATGATAACAATTGTATCAAGTATCAATCTGATCACAAAAAGCCAAGCGAAGTAGGCATAGTTGGCAGTTACATGTCTAAATCATTTTAAGTAAAATACATCAAGATTTTAATAACAGAGTTAGACTGAATATATAGAAATCAGGAAGATTATTCTTGCTGCTCTCCCAACTTGACACCAAATGAGCAAGGGGATAATACAGGAAAATCCAGAACTCTATTCATGGACAGATTATGAAACGATGGGCCCCTGGGCCTGGACATGTAAAGACGTTGTTTTTAAATGATATTGCTCTGTTCTTTGTCATGATGTATATGTATGTATCTGGGTCCTCTCCTCAGGTGTGCATAGATTACCGGTGCAGAAATGTGTCGATGCTCAACTACGACTGCGATGCAGAGAAACAATGCCATGGCCACGGGGTAGGATGAAGTTGTTAGGTTACAGCCTCCTTCCTCCCCTGTTCCACACTGTCCAGCGTCCAGTCTCTCCTTGTCCCTCTTTAACTCTCTCTCCTCTCTCTGAAATCTCTATTTCTGCGTCATTGTCTCCAGCACTCTTGCTCCTTGGGTATGTCCTCTTTTTCTCCCTGTTTGAGATTTATTTCATGTTCAAAACAGTAGACAATTACAAATGATCAGGCTATGCAAGTGAATAAATCCTGATGCTTACAGTGTGATGTGGAAATTATGACACGGAGAACTAACTGACACTGTGCTCTTCTGCTTTGGCTGATGGAAATATTTCACATTTGTTTGAACACAGTGGGACAATGGACAGTGTCATGGGAAGCTGTCACTGAGTACCTTACAGAGGCTCTGAGTCACATCTTCTCATGGCAGGGAGATCATGGTCCAACACATTATAAAACATATACATTTCATAACTGTAGCTCATAGGTGTCTGTTCACATACATGAGTACATCATTTAATTGGCAAAAGTGTTCATGTTACGTCACAATATTTCTGACGATGCATACAGTAATCCAACTAAGACAGCCATATAAACCTACATTATTGGACGCTTATTCAATAATCTAGACTAAATAGCAGATATTTGTACATTGATTGGAGTCATCTTATGTGTGTGTGTGTATGTGTGTGTGTGTGTGTGTGTGTGCGTTCATGTTGCAGGTGTGCAACAGCAATAAGAACTGCCATTGTGATTACGGCTGGGCCCCTCCTTTCTGTGAGGAAGAGGGCTATGGAGGCAGCATAGACAGTGGCCCCGCGTACAAGGGTGAGACTTGGTAGCCGGGGAGTCTCTGTAGCCTCCTTCAGCTGCATTTTGATCAGAAGTTTACCAGACACTGGATCAAGTACTATTGTTAATACCAAGTCAGGTTATATCAGTTAAGGTTGTATGTTGTCATCTTTGTTTGGACTTTTACCTTTCTTTCGTTAGACATCACTTCAAGAGAGGGCCTTTTAGTGTTATATTGCTTGGTTCTGCCTCTGCTGTGTCTTGGTTTGATTGTGTACTACAACAGGAATGAACTACAACAGCACTTGTGCAGGAAGAGATCTCCACAGGACAACCGGTGAGTATGTGGGACAAGAACAGAACAGCAAACAAGTAAATCTCATAATATGCTTGTGGAATTGAATGGTACAGGTTATAAAGCATGTTCAAATAAACTGCCTTTAATACTCCAAACTGACTCTATGGCTCCCTCTCCTGGCTAATTAAACCCCTAAAAACTCACTTCTGTTCCTCAAACTTACATATTTCGATTTTTTTTCATGAAAACATCCCTTCATGTGATTAAGATGGCTTGGATGTAACTCACATGCACTCCACAGGTTGTTAAACCGAGTGAGACAGCTTCTGCCTTCTCTTACACCCAATACCTACCCGAGTCACCATTCAGGTAAGGTCAAACATGCTAATGGAGTATGACTCTACAACTAAGCTAGTGCAGTCGAAGCAGGCAATCATTTTTTGGAGTCTTAAACGGCGTTTGTATTCTATAGACATTCTAGCAGCAACACAAGGGGTGCCTCAGCGCCCACATCCTCGACCTCCTGTGTAACACTCACTCAAAGGGCGTCTGTGTCTGTGTCTGCGTCTGCGTCGGCGTCTGCGTCTTTGTGTGTGTGTCTTTGTGTGTGTGTGTGTGTGTGTGTGTCTGTGTGTGTGTGTGTGGGTGGGAGGGATGTGGTGATCAGTGCTGTGGAAGGGAGAAGGGGTACCACTGGTGTGTTGGTGTCCCAGTGTAACGGATTTAGTCAAATCATGTATTAAATGTTAAATCCTACATTCTTTGGTTCTTTTATTTAGTATGCATCCTATGCTGTAGTACTTGCATTGTGGGTAAGTAGTCGCTCTTCCTGCTGTGGGTAGGTTGGGCAAATAGCAGCTCCGCTATAAAAGTGATTAAAATCATATTATTATTGTATGGTATGTTCTGTATGTCCTACATTGTAAATGATATGCATAAACTGCATCAGAAATCGTGTTTTTGCAACCATTTACACCTTAATGTAACTTTCTTAAACTTCGTCTTACTTTTGTCTCATTTGACTTAGCACACTTTGTATAGTGCAAATCATAATCTGATCTGAATGTATTTCGATTAGACGCACCAGGTTTTACATTTAAAACTTTGTTTTCTGACCTTTTGTGCAGGTAACCAATATTGTTCAGTGATATGTATGTCGTGCATGTGTAGCCGTGTCGTGTTTTTAGATGCAGTACCCTTTCATGACCACCAGAGAGTGATATTTAACGTTGAATGAGAATTGTTTTGCGTGAATGTTATTGAAAAGTTTGTCATTTTTAGGCTGTGAATTTTTTTCACTTTGTATTTAAAATATTTTAATATTTGGTTTGTTTAGATATAAAATTAACCCTACTACAAGATTTCAACATAAGAATATGTATTTATTTGGATACAGATCCGAAATGAAAAGGATTTGTCCCATTCATTTATGTTCAAGTATTCAATTAACCTTTTTGGGTGAGTTTCTTTAGATAATTGTATCGACACACTTCATATTTCATACTAGTAATTGTAATAGTAAAGTCATTTTTATTGTAATCATTTTTGCAATTGTAGTAACTTGTGATTATTAAGTATTGTAACCCTAGCTCCAGATTTTACATGGCCATCTAAAGCTTTCTTGTTTGCTGACCATAAATGACACCATCCTCCATCCTGACTCCTATGTGCTGACTGAAGGCAGTACCACAAGGAAGGAATACCTATATACAAACTTGCTGGTCTTCCAGCTGTTGTGTCAAACTTTCATCACTGGAATTTTACACTTATAGTGAGGGCACGCTGAGTCTGCAACATTAGTCCTGAGCAAAAAGATTCAGTAGCCTAATAAAAATATTTCACTTGAACAAGATTCAAAATTGTGTCATGTTGTGCCTTATTTAATCAAGTAATTGTTCCTCAAATATTTACTAAATATGAATCAACATCCCAAAGACGTGTACTTTTTTTGCAGCTTATCTCACACATTTTGGCAAAACCAAATAGATCTTATCAAAGTGATAAAAGTTAAGGAGGGGTATAGAGAGGTTCTCTATCTAAAGAATTAGAATTTGTTGTCGTTCACTCAGTCAGTGGATCTCAGGACAGACTACATCATGAAGTTGGCCATCGTTCTGTGTGCTGTGGTGGCACTCTCTGCGCTCATCAGGCCTCTTGTCCATCGTTCTGTGTGCTGTGGTGGCACTCTCTGCACTCATCAGGCCTCTTGCTGTTCCTCCATGTCCTCACTCCTCTCTGCTGCCACAGCACCCTCACTCGCTTCACTGCCCTCCGGTGAGCTGGAGCACCCGACGTCCTGGCACATGAAAGAATCAAAAACTATCCCATAATTGTAAGCCATCACAGTGGAAGCCATCAGTGTTTCCTCCATTTTCATGGATTGATTCATTTCATGGAATGATTTAGTCAAAAAGATAAACCAAAAGATAAGGATTTATTCCCTGATTTGCTCTCTGAGGAAGAAGATTGGAGAGACTTGTCAAGAGCTGGCCCATTATATGGTAATGTTAAATTACTAGCTTCTGTCAGTGTTGTGTTTATGCTATTAGAGCACTTGACTTCAGACGCAGCCGACTTAGATGGTCAAATGCGAGTTTAATGGTAATGGATAGTGTGCATAAATCACCCAGTCCCACCCAGGAAGCGCCCTCTTGGCAATCTTCTCGTGCAGATTCCGAGTGACTGCCAAGGTCTGGCGGTCATCCGGAACTCATAGAACCGTGGTTACATACGTAACCTTCGTTCTATTTCGTTTCTCCTGACCGCCAGAGGCGGTGCTTACAGCACTGGATGACTAATACCAACAAAGTCACGAGGAAATCTTACCTTACTCCCGCTGTAAGGAAGTAGGAAGAACAACTGCTGACACTGGGTTATGAGGGACCACGTTAACCCTATAAAACCTTGCAAATGTGCAGGTTTATGCCCATGATGCAGCTGTACAGATATCTGAAAGGGGGACACCTCTTAGGGCCGCCCACGATGTACATACACTCCTAGTTGAGTGACCTCGGACCTGAGGGAACGGGAGGCTACTGCTCCTATAGGCACAAACAATAGCGTCCACAATTCAACGTGATAGACGTTGTTTGGATAAGCTGTGCCTTCTCCTCTGTCCTGAATGACAGAGAAACAGTGAATTAGACTGGCGGAATTCCACAGTCATATCAATATAAGCCCTTGGTGCTCCCACTGGGCACCACAAGTAGGTGCTCTGTCCCTGCTCATCCTCCTGTGCTGGGGCTCAGAAGCAGCCAGACTGAGGGGCTGGTTTGTGTAGGATGATGAAACATATCTGGAAGAAAGGCCGGATTCGGCCACAAGTTACCCCTGTGCCTCCAGGGTTTCACTATAGGCATTCTTGGCTTGGCCTTCGTTCAGCCGATGCCATGGCCAAGAGAAAAGCGGTCTTCATAGACAGCCATTTCAATCCCACCCTCTCAAGAGGTTCAAATGGGGACTGACAGAGTGCATCTAGGACTATAGGCAAGTCCCAAGAGGGCACTGGGCTTCGCTGAAGTGGCCTTAGTCATTGAGCACCCCTAAGGAAGTGGGTCACTAGCGTATGGGACCCCACTGTGCATGGCCGAGATGGCGGCTGCATATACTTTGATGGTGGAGGCCTCCATCAAAACGAGACTGGAGAAGCGGAGTACCACCGGTACAGGACACTGTGTCGGGTCCTGCTTCTGTGCTTGGCACCACTCACAAGGAAAAACAAAAACCTCCACCTGTTAGCGTACAGCGCATTGGTGGAGGGTGCCCGGGAGCTGTGGATGGTCTGTACAACCACTGGGTCACATGACCCTAACAGTAGCTCTGGCCCTTCAGAGGCCGGATCCAAAGCTGCAGACGAGCTGGTTTCGGGTGCCAGATTCGACCCCCCCAGCTGTGAGAGGTGGTCCAGCCTCACAGGGAGGCACCACGGCTCCCCGTCTAGTAATCTGTGCAAGATTGGGCACCACACCCTTCCCGGCCATTTGGGGGCTATTAGTAACTCCTTATGGTTCCCTCTGAGGATCCTTCCCAGAGTGGGCAGGATCAGTGGTAGTGGGGGGAAGGCGTAGAGCCGCTAATTTTGCCACATATGGGCCAGTGCATCCTGGCCCAAGGGGCTTATAGATTGCCTCCGAGAAAACCAGAGGGGACAGTGCGTCGTCGACTGTGAGGCGAAGAAATCCACCCCTGCCTTGCCCTATCTCTGCCAAGTTGCTTCCAGCCTCCATTTCCCAGGAGGTGGGTGCTGCCGGGATAACAAATCCTCGGCCGTGTTTTGAATGCCTGGCAAATGCATTGCCGTGGCAAATGCATTGAGGATACGCCAACAACCACAGCTGTTGGGTCAGCCTCGAGGATTGTCTGGACCTTGTGCTCCCCTGGTGGTCTACCTGGTAGACCACTGATGTGTTGGCTGTTCCTACCAGGACATGCTTTCCTACTGTTTGAGCGTCAGCAGAACAGCCTGCAGCTCCAATACATTTGTGTTGTTCCTGCTGCCAAGGACTCCAGAGACCTCTGACAGTCCTGCATTGCCATACAGCTCCCCACCCTGCCAGAGAAGCATCGGTGGCCACCACTTCTCTGCGAGAAGGTATGGACCCCAAGGGGACCCCCTGGGTGAGAGATGTCTCTCCTCTCCACGGGCGTAGCTTTGCAAGGCAACTGGAAGTGACTCTAAACAGCTTGTGCCTGTGACAAGTGGGGTGCAAGCCAAGATCGTTCAGCCGAATTTGAAGAGGCCGCAAATGACAGAAGGCCTAAAGGGACCACCGATGAGGCCGCTGTGAGCATCCCCAGCAGTCTCAGATGCCACTAAAGACGATCTGCTGACTGGGCAACCGGGAGCTCTCTTCCTGGTTTATTTTTAGCCCTAGCCTGGTAGCATAGGAGATCAGAAATGCTGATTCTCTGAGGGCCTCTCCCCTCGACTGGGAACGTATCAGCCAGTCGTCGAGATAGGGGAAAATGCGCATCCCCCTGGCCTGCAGTGGGGGACAGTGCCGCTGCCACACATCTGGTGAAGACCCTTGGTGCCAGCGAGATCCCGAATGGGAGCACACAGAACTGGTAAGCCCTGCCCTCGAAAGCAAAACGAAGGAACTGTTTGCCGAGGTGTGATAGGGACGTGAAGGATGCCTCCTTTAGGTCGATGGTTGTAAGCCAATCTCCTTGCTTGATGCCCTGCAGCACATCAGCTGTACGCAGCATGTGGAATATTAAAATCTTGAGATGCGTGTTTAACTGTCTCAAGTCTAGTATAGGCCGAAGGCTGCCGTCCTTCTTTGGGATGATAAAATACGAGGCCACAGCCCACCCAGCTCCCTGTCGTGTAGGCAAACGCCTGCAGGGAGGTGTCACTCAGACTCTGTGCGGAGGAGTCAGCCTCAGAAGTCTGCATTCTCTGAGACAGGGCTAGTACCAGGTGTGACCTTGAATACCCAAACGTGCAATACGCGCTGCTGCGTCGTAGGATCTTACCATGTAGTCGTCTGTCAAACGGCACTGTGGCCGGGGCAGCGAGCATCAGGCCGGAGTATTTCACCCGGCGTGAGCACCAGGGCAGCAACGGCTGGTTCAATATTGGGCATGCGATCAAGGCCATGGGCAGAGGCATCTTGCCTTCCTTTGGAGCCCTTCAGTGTGGTGTGGCCCGTACCCAGGGAACTGGGATGAGAGTAACAGGGGCCTCACTGAGCCCTGGTGGAGAGAACATCCTCTTTGAGGATTTCAAAAGCTGGCGACAGTATTGGAGGGAGCATCTCCGAAAGAGACCGCAGCCGTTGTAGTTAGAGCACTAGCAGGCTGTGCAGCCGGTTGTTGCAGATTTAGAAGCAGAGTGTTTATCTCTGCGAACTCCAAAGTCAAAGTGCCTACCTTCCGGGCAAGCGGATCAATCTTCCTGCGTTTGCCCCCACCAGAGGTTTCCCGGGAATCAGGCCTCCGGCATTTGCATTGCTTAGGAGACATGGCACTGCATCCCCGTGCCGCTCAAGAAGGGCCCGGCAATCAGCCCATGTAATGAACATGTTGCAATATCTATACATAGATTTATTTATCTTTTATTGGAGTGATATCTTACCAGCAGCCTTAGCGAATAACGCTAGGCCCTGTTATACAAGATAGTTACTGTCTAAGAGCGAACACACTCCTCTACACAGTCATCTGAAACCAAATAATGAATGCTGAACAACTGAAATGTGCGGGGTGGAGCACCCGCTCAAACTAGGCAGTCTATTATGGACCAAGCCTCAATATTAACCATCTGATCACAGCAAGGATCTCTCTTATGTTACGTAAGGTAGGCTTCCGTTTAAGAGCGGACACGCTCTTAACAGTTACCAACATTAGATGCTTTAGAACTGAAATTGCAGGGCGTAGAACACGCCTTCACCAACCATGTTGGGAAGTTCAGTTCAGTTCATAGTTCACAAATTTTAAAATGAACTAGTTCAGTTCATAGTATATAATTGAAAATCTCGAACTAATTCCACATCCAAAAAAAAAATGAACTACCTGTAGTTCAGTTTTCTTTTTTTTCAATATGTTGTGAGCTTAAATTGTCTAAATCTCTATCTGTCTGCAATACCGCTCTCGGCCTCTACGCACTTCGGCGCCCTACTTGACAGCCACAGACAGTAGAAGAAAGCACACGCAGCGAATGACTGGTTTGGCAATCCTGGATACAGGACTGTAACTGGTGTGTCTTTCGCCTGGAAGTCTCTAGAAATCTGCCTTATTGAACGAAAATGTAAAAAGAGTGAACGCGCAGTTCACAGTATCGTTCATCAGCAGTAATACAGTAGGCTACGTTCAGTTCACGTTTACCAAAATTATGAACGAGTTCATGAACTTTCACTCAATGAACGCGTTCAGGTACAACACTGGTCACCAATCAGTAGGTAAACGCTTCTAGCGTTAACCCAAGTCGACAGGAGTAAAATCCACGATTTACTCCGTTTACTTAATTGAATGCTTATGGCGAGAACACCGCTTGTAACTTTATAACAACGACGGTACAAAACCAAACTATGCAAACTTCCAACTTGCTTAACAAGTGGGTTTAATTATCAGTTGTAAGGCGAGAAACAGCTATACTGACTATGCCTCTTAACCCATTACTGCCATATCCGAGCGTGAACACTACAAACGGCACAAATAGTAGAGGAAAACTCTGTTGGATTATCCGCCATTGATTTATGATGCTAATCGCAGTCCTTTGAGGGCGAAAATTCGCAGCTCCAACATACGGTTCTAATTACCACAACGGTACAGAACAATTACTATGTGAGGAACTTCCAACTCGCGCAACAAGTGGGTTTAATTATCAGTTGTAAGGCCAATGTATCTTAAACAATTACCCGAGGGTGAATATTACCCACGGCCCAATATTAATACTTACCTTTTCCGCCTGTGAACATACTCACCCAATATGGCCGTAGCCTGCCGGGTAGCGTTTTAACTGACTAATACTGAGGGCACTGCACCCAGAGAATACCGGCGAGAGCACCGTTCGACTGGGTTCATTTCAACCTGTGCCGTAGTGAGCGAGGCCGCTCCGGCCCAGGCTACACCTCACTTAAGAAAACAAACTTTGAGTAACGCAGTTTCTCGGAGGGTGAAATATCCACTGCCCCGACCATGATAGGTAACGAAACTATCAGCGTCTACCTCGAATGAAAATTTGACCTGCTTTTCGCGAGAAGATGCAAGAGGGCGCTTCCTGGGTGGGATGGCCTTTTGTGCTGGCGCACATTGACGACGTCACCCAGGTCACAGGTGACTTTGTTGGTATTAACACTCGACCTGCACGTACGTGCGTTGGAAATCCAGTGCTGTAAGCACCGCCTCTGGCGGTCAGGAGAAACGAAATAGAACATCTATGTATACAAACTATGTGTACCAAAGTGTTGGTGCTAGATTGTTCTACTTTCAGTTCTGACTGCTTAAGAATGTGTGGCACATTATGAAGCACACACTATAGGTCATGCCTTGCATTATAGAAGGATAGAGAAAAATCTGCTTGCTTAACGTGAACTAGTGTCCTTAGTACTCGAGAGACTAATAGGCTTTATTTAAAAAAAATAGTGCTGCTACTCAGTGGTAAACACCTGCCTGCTCCAACTATTCATTTTGCAGTTGAGATGAAATCAGTGTTTTCTTTAATCAATTTACAAGGTAAACTATCAAATAATTTGTTATTGTAGTGTTTTTTTTGACACTTTATTTTTATAGTTGTCACACAGATACAGAGGAACAGAAACAGAAAATTAAACAAACTAACAAATTGACAAAAAATAATACAATGGTAATGCCTGCCATCTGGATGAACACATGGCCCTATATGACTTCTGTATTTACCCAGGCTGTGTAGATCTAACTTGTACTTCACCATCTCACTGGAGAACAATAGAAAACAGTAAAAAGTGAGAGAAAAAGTGAGAGAATGTTTCATTAATAGACTGATTTTACGAGATGTGTCAGTTAGGACCCTCTCTCATTGACTTTCTCAGTTTTGGAATTATCTTTTACAAAACCTTCTTAATGTTTAAGAACCCCATAGTGTTTCTCAATCTCTAACAAAACCTTCTTAATGTCTGCTTCTGTCTGGTATCCAATGTTTTGTCTTCAAATGAGTTTTGTCTTCAATGGATGAGCTGTTAAATTTGAAAACCTAGAAACATTTTTAAAATGAAAGTAATTTAAAGCTGAAAACTTGGAACCCTAATTCACTTTCTGACTAACAATTCTATGCATCCTAATTTGTATTCACATGATCATGTAAAGAATAAGGAATTAGGGATCAAGTTAAACCTAGAATAGGACTGGTTCAACTTCAATATAATGCTGTTTGTCAAGGTGATAAATGAAATTGAAATGAAAATGAATGACCACAACCAACCTGAGTATAATGATGATATTTTTTATATGCACTGATGATCTTCACCGCTACGTAACAGAAAATATTTATTCCATACTATTATAAGAGACAACATGTATTTTCTTCTTAATAAGGCTTCAAGAACATGATTTTATAGGCTCCCCACTGGCGATTTTCGCCCGAAATTTCTGGTGGAGAAATTTTGTATGACATCATGTCATCGTCATAAAAATAGAGCTAGCTGATTATTATATTATTATACAAGCAATTTGCGTATATGCCCAGGTAGGCATAGGCTATGGGCTGCATTTTTAGTGCCGGCAGGGAAAAGAAATCCTATAAGACTAAAGGCTGCATGCACAGTATCTGAAGCACACTGACCCAGATGGTGGGCTCATCATCTGTGGGAAAGGGGAGCTTGCCATGGGTGTTCCCCTGGTGGTGAGTTGGCATGGGTGGCTGAGGACATATAAAGCATACAGGTTTGCGTCAGTATGGTGAATTATGGCCTTAGCATTAATATTTAAAGGGCAACTTTACAGGTATTTTCCCAGAAGACTACAAATTGCTCTTAGATTACAATCTTTACAACAACTAGCAAGATTATTTTTAACAATTTTCCTGTTGTACCTCTACAGAGACGACAATCTCTGGATCATGGCTGTTATGTCCCAACAGCGCACTCCAACTGCAGATGAGAGACTGGTCAGTCTCGCTGAACACATCCAGTTTTCTTGTAGCCTCCACACACCTGTGCTTTTGCAGTACAGGGACAGTGTAGTGCGGTCTGATGTGGTTTTCACAATAGGAGGCAATGCAGGTCAGACAGGACTTCACAGCTCTCAGCTTTCGTCCTGTGCAGAAATCACAGGCCACCTCTCCAGGTCCAGCATAGCTGCGAGCAGGAAGAAACGGGCTGAACTTAGCTTTCTGAAGCATCTGGACCGCCACTCCGTTGATGTAAAGTTCCGGACGTGTGCTATATGCCTGTGGGCACTGTGGACAGACATAGACTCCCTCTTGGTTATGCTGCTCCCAGTATGAGCTGATGCACTGCCTGGAGTAGCTGTGTCCACAGGGGATGGAGACTGGGTCCTTCAGGACTTCTTTACAGATTGAACACCTGAACAGATCCTCTGTCAGGAGTCTCGAAGTCAGCTCACTGTATTGTAAGAGACAAAAACCCTTCGATATAAAAATATTCAATTTTGGAAATGAAAACAGAGGTAAATGCCGGCTTGGTTTGGTTTACCTACGGTAAAAGCTCAGGGACACCTTTAATATGTACCTATTATGTAGCATACAGACAGACCCTCCAACATACTGTTATTTTAGCACCACTTAGAAGGACAAAATGTGTCCCCCATTTGCTCAGTTGCACCCTTTCCTATTGCTCAGCCAAGGATGTTATAAATTCACAGGGCTTTTAATGGAAGCCTGTAAGTTATCTGTTTAGGTTTGCCCCAACTCTTTTATGCAATAGCACCTCTATGTAAAACGTGAAGCCAAAATTCATCAAAATGAGAGCTCCCATGTGCTCAAATTGGAACCAGATTCTTTATAGAAAGTGCTTTTCTTTCTAATACCTAAAATGATCAGGGTGATTTCAAAAGACAAAAGTTGAAAAGCAGGTTGCATGCCAGTGACATTATTCAATTGGCAACAACTATCAGGCAGCCACATAACACCACAAACCTAATTGGTTTGTCAAATTCTCCAGTCCATTGACTGGTCGGTCCTCACAGAGATCTGGTTGTGTTCCGGCTAACAGCTCCTCTCAGATTTTACACTTAAGAGAAATAAACACATTTAGAAATGATATATGACATGAAAAAAATGTATGTTCAAAACTGCAGTGTAAATCTATGGAGCAGGTATTTGCAGATATTTGGCTGAATAAAATGTGTTCAAATATTCACTGCTGGAAATGACCTGCCTTGTGTGTATGCACGTGTGTGTCAGTGGTCCTTTGTGAGTATGTAGGTGTGTGAGGGTCTTCTATTACCAGGGGGGCAGGTCCATCAGCTTCATCTCTGCATAGCCAGCACCTGCAAATACAGAGGACACAGGGTATTTAATCACTGGGTATTTTAACACCAAACATGTAGACCCTCCACTGCATGAGTCTACCTCAGTCTCCCCTCCTCTTCTCATCTCATTATATTCCATCCCACTGTCCATCTTTTTACTGGCTATACTAGCCCATTACACAGACTGTACTATTTATATCACTTTGCACTATTTATATCACTTTGCACTATCCTCACACACACAAGCACAAATACTCTATCTTTGCACTATCCACACAAGCACATGAACACTATCTCTCTGCACTTTTTGCACTACTTTCCTCGTGGACATCAACACTGACACAATCAATGCACACTGTAATATAGGGCCAGACCTATCCTGTATACACCCCACCCCCTGTGAACATGTTCTCCCTATGTGTATTGTTTTCTACTGTGATTTGTGTATGTATGTTTGTGAGTTAAGTTAAGTGTATAAGCTACTGGATGACCTAAATTTCCCTCGGATTAATAAAGTATCCATCTATCTATCTATCTAGACCCAAATTTCAGTTAAAACACAAAACGCTCAGTAACCTACATGTAGAGAATACATTCGGAATTAAATTATTTAGTTCCAGTATTTAGTTACATTATTTGGTTCCGTAGATCTTTTCTTATACGTTGGTCTTCCAAAGTACGTAAGAAAACATTTCAGAAGACTCTTCAGAAAATGTTCAAGAATGAGGCCCAAAGTGTTTTGCTCACAGTCGATCTTTTTTTTATTGAGATCGATATTGCCCATCTCACGTAGGCCCATTCTGAAGAAGCCTTTTATTCCCTTACCCTTAGGTTGGGTTGTTGAGTATTGAAGGAACCAGAATTGAAGGGTCAGAGTTCATAATGATATACCATCTCTTTCCTCTATCTTAAGTGAAGTTCATTGTGCTGCTCTAATGTGCAGTTGATTAAGTATAGTGGTGTAATATCGCTTGGCTGGCTCAGGCAGTTAGTTCAATTACTTGGTTGGTCTGGTTTTAAACTTCTTCAAAACAGCTCTAAAGGAATCCTCACACACCATATGTAGGTAATTTAAAAAAAAAATTGACAACAGTGCCTGTGTGACTATGTGGGTCACCTCCTTCCCATTATGCAAGCAGTTTGTATGTTTTGGAAAATGGTTAGGTGGGACAGCAGTCCTAGGTCATAAGGTTTTCTGTTACCTCACACATCTGAATGATTGTTGACGTGTAACATTTCTGGTAAGCAATTCAAACTGAGAGGCCATGCACAGTTGGGCTCCTTTCGATAAGCCAAAAATACACTTTTACTCAAAAGAGGTTGCAAGGAATTTATAGTTAAAACAGGTTTGTATGATATATGTTGTCCATGCAGAGCTATGACCAATCAATTAATATCACAGACCATGGCAAATCCTATCCTCAAATAAAATAGAATTAAATAGATTAAGTCTCAAAATAAGAGTCTCAAAGGAACACATCAAATAGCATGGGTTTAGCTGAAGAGGGAGTTTCCCATTGAATTCAATGTAAAAGAAAAAAAACCGAATCTACCTTAGGAACTACCAGATAGTAGATAACTTGGGCACACCAATAAACACTGGAGATTTCAGTGATCTGAAGAGGATAGGTTTAAACCTAATGTCACAACCCTAAGTTGCCTCACCACACAGTCATGCAGTCATGGACAAGGGCAAGCTATGCCCATGTTAAATTGTAGCTAAACATATTTCAAGGTCTCAGAATGGGTGGAAGTGACGCTTGGATGTGAAAGCAGTATTGAAGGCATGCAGTTCTTGAGGAACTAACATAAGCCCGTTCTTAAAAACAAAAAAAAGTCATGCAAGCTGGAGTGTCATAAAGGGTCATACAGTTCATCAATGCAACAGCAAACAGCAATGGCCAAATGAGGAAGGTGGATGAACGTCAAACTAAAAGATTTGGAACACAATTAGCTTATACCCTACAAAAAGATATTAGAAGGGGTGCCCAAGTGAAACTGCCCATTTTTCCGTTTTAATGAGATGTTTAGTTTTGACCGAAATCAAGATATGCGTTACCTGTGGTACGATTTTCAAAACGGTTATTTTTGTCTAGAAATGCTTACCAAATAAGTAATAAAGCAGTTATTTATGCATGTTTATGTTTTCTTGTTTGTTTTTGATATGCACTAGTTTAAACAAATGTCCCTTTAAGTAGCAAAACACACAAAAATACTTCCATCCAAGATGGCGGGAAAGATGTAATTCTGCTATGAGAAAGAAGAATTGAGAGAGGGAAGAAGAAAAGTGAGGGAAAGAGAGAGAGAGCTGTATCAGTTGCAGGAAAGGCTTGGATAAAGTCCAGTTGATCAGTGGGATGAAAACAGCAATCTGGATCTGCCAAACTACAAGACTGCTCAAGGACAATGCACTTCAAAAAAGTCAACAACCCATAGAGACTGATTGGTGTTGCGGTTTGAAACACCCTATAGAGGAATGTGGCTCGTTAGTTATGACCTTTAAAATTAGATAGGTTTCTATGCAGTTTTCGGAATCGAGGACTGCCCAGATCCTGTTTTATCTCTGTCAAAACATTGTGGTAAGAAAAGACGATTCATTCATATACAAGGATGAAGATGATCGAAACTTATCTTTGAGGAAGCATCTGCGCATCTGCTTCTTACTGGTACCAGTATGTGTGGTAAAATTCATGATGACAGCAGATGCGCATATGCTTCCTCAAAGATCAGTTTTGATAATCTTTTCTTAGCACAATTACCTGTACCTTATATAAATGAATCATCTTGGGCCTGTGTGGATTGGTACACACAAACACCTGTCACGTCCTCTGAAGAAATCAAGGACAAATTTGCATGACTCAAGAGTCATTAGTGGCATGCACCAATTTAGGCCAAAACAAACTAGAGGCAATCGAACAATCTCACCAACCACCAGGATGGACATGATAGTCAGCCACTCAGATGTACATCCAATCCAAATCCAAAACTAAGAAGAGATAAAAAACGTAAAGAGGTGACACGCATGTTGTCATACAAGTAACAGTGCAGGCCTACCCCTTGCCCTCAGGAATGGCAACAACATGCATGTTTTAAACTCACGAGCCAACAGTTGAAACAACAGAATGATTTGAAAGAACAGGATCACACACAATTCCAGGAATGCTTAACCAAAAGAAATGTGCCAGCACATAGTTTAAATGGCAAATATATCATTATGTCACAAAGTTTTTTACAAAATAATTATAGTGGTGTATCCTATTGGGAGAGCTCTACTTCACATATTGAGATATATATTCCCCAGGATGCAATGATGCACCATACAGGATGTAGGGACATATATTAATACTAAGTAGCATGTCTTTGTTCTTAATCACTTCAGCGTGTACTTATTGTTGGTAAATGTACACCTGCATCACTTCAACAGCATTACCAACATACCTAAATCAATGACAAAATACAATCATAACGAAAGGGTAAACTCAGCATCTAAATTCAGAGAATCCATTAAACAGTGCATGTTTGCATTTTTTTATTTCTGTTACTTTGGACAGACCTGCCCAAACATTTGTAAACGAAATTGTAAAACCCTCCCCTTTTGTAGGCTACGTTGGCTGTTTGTCTCATACTAACATTTGAAAATGGATGACCATTGGTAGTCTAAATGGTTTTGCAAACCAAATATTTTGTATCTTAAACAAATCTCTCAAGTCTACTGAAGCACTTAAACAACTTAAACAGCGAGCAAAACAGAAAACTCATTGTCAAACTGCCAAAATATACATCCACATCCAGCTGCTAGGTTGTTTTGTTTCTCTATGACCAAATGCCAAATGATTGTGCCTTCAAAGTGAGGAAGGGCTCAGGCATCAATAATATAAAATACATGCAGTAGACAAGTTACGCATTTCTGAGAAATTTATTTCCATATGCCAAATTACTCCCTGGTATTTCCACAGTGCTTCACACAGAAATATAAGGCACATTAGGGAATTATCAAACATTACAAACGTAACAATTTTTAATGAAAGACTGGGAACTTCGGGAAATAAAAAAAAGAAAATGAATGTTATACTATTAATTTGAGCAAACATTTCACAGGTATTTTCACATTTCACAACTATATTGACTTGATTTAAAAGGAACTGGTACAATATTGATTGACAACAAAATCAAACATAACCATATACTTTACTTCAGGGACATCACAATCAACAAAAAAAATCAGGAATCATGTGATTTATCTATCCCTGTTAGGGAAAGGGCTCATAATCCTTACAAATCATCTTGAGAGTGCAATCTGCTACGGATGTTTCTGAGTGGCTTTGGTCCCTTACCGTTGTCATGGACATTCAAGAATGCACTGCAAACAAATAGTTTAATCTGTAGTAGACAGTAGTAGATAAAGACAAATCTGCTGCCTCTCCTCCAAACCACACACTCTGGGGCTGAAACAACATTTCAGTAACGAAGCAGTGGTCCTTCAGGTGAGTACCAGACCAGCAGTTACTTATCCATGAGATGTTTTGTATGAGTTACTGCTGCATTTGTTACAGCTCCAGCCTCTTCTTCAGAATGATCTGGCGTACTTGTGCTGTGACCTCCTGCCGTATTTCTTCAAAAGGCTCTTCAGACTTCCAGAACTTCACCACCTGGCCATCAGGACCCACCAGAAATTTCCAAAAGTTCCACTTTGGTATTTTCTGCACAGAATCTGTATATCAACCAGAAATTTCACAATCAGAGAAATGGCACATCTACAGAAATCCACCAGTTTACCTGTTTTGCAGTTAACAGTGTTTTATTGTTGAGGAGAAAAATCTACCCTGTATTCTTGTCTGGTTTTTGTTTTCTGGAATATTTCTTAATATTTAAGTTTTATATGACATTGTTTGCATTGGTCAGAATGTAATAATAAATGTGGCCTGATAGCAGTTTTTCTATCTTGGCCTTTTAACTAAAAACTATTCATTACACCTTTAATGTTGGATATCAGAGTGAAGTTTTTGAAATATCCCAGTGACCTGAACTGAATGCATTTTGTATTCAGGCTGTTAGGATAAATTATCACGTGATATGTTTCACAGCGTTAACAGACTTGCACAACTCCATCAAGAGAATTCGCTTACTGCACTAACTGGTGGCTAGATAGTTCACATGAATACGATTAATCAGAGCCTGTCTGATTACATTTGTTTAAGGAAAACACTGACTTCAGGCCAATGTTATCTGAGGAGACAACCAAGCAATCAGTGATGCATACAGTGGCCTACCTGTGAGGAATTTGAAGGCTGGGTTGGACTCAGATCCCATTATTTTGATTTTGCTAAAGAAGGGGAAAGTGATGCCGTATGTGGCTTTAGTCCAAGCTTCAATGTCACGACTCATCCCCTGTTCTGTGTGACCGAACTGCGAGCAGGGAAACCCCAGAACGTTGAAGTGCGACGTCCCGAGCTCGCGATGTAGTTCCTGCAGGGCCCGGTAGTTCTTCTCGGTCAGCTCACAGTGGCTCGCCACGTTTACAACTAAAGAGACCTACAGACAAGCTGGAGTGGTTAAAACTTCACCAAATCATAAATGCAAAATATGTCGTATTGAAATCAGATAAAAGAAATGTCCGGTAATCGCAACTTTGCTGCCAGTCACAACATTTGTACTTACTTTGCCTCTATACTTCTCCAATGACATCGTCCTCCCTTTGGCATCCAGGACATCGAAGGAATAGAAGTCTTTGGTTTTTGTTGACCTGATGAGTTTGTGCTGAACCAAAAACAGTCCACCCATACAGACTGCCAAGCTCAAAAATACCTTTAAAGTCCGCTCTTTCCACTTCGAGGACTTGCTGCGGTAACCCCCAAGTGCCTCCATCTTGGAGGGGTTAGGTAAAAAACGGAATATGTTCGGAAAGAACGGAAACGACCTTTTTTGGAGGTGGTCCTCGGCATCGTGTTACAAGTCAGTTACGACAGCTCATCAGTGGGGCGGACCACTACATAGTGGGGTTCAAATTTCAACAGCGTCATCGAAAGCGCAATGAAATACTTTTTTTTCGCAGTTATATATATTTCACAAAATAGTTTTATTGTAGCCCATAATCTACAGACAGCTCTCACAAAGTCTTTTAAAAAAAAAAAAGAGATATCAGTGACTCAATGTTCTTTATAGTTTATAATTACAACAGTGTGTGTCAACAGAATCGCTGTTCTTGCCTTTTTCAACAGCAATGACATGCTCTTAGATCACCTCAAAACCACTTAAATTACTTTATAAAAAGAGGAAATAGTGGCAAGACTGTAAATGCATCCCTTCCAAACCCCATCTCCACAATCCAAACACAAGAACAAGTGCACAGATATGTTCTAACACCCCCTCCTCTTGCAGCCTAAATGTGGGTCATGACCGTTGCCCCTGAAAGTGGGAGCTCCAGGTCCAGCAGACGGAAGAGCATGGCAAATTTGTTGCGCTGGGCAGTGTGGCCCAGGGCGTGGTGCAGACGGGCCTGGAGGTAGTAGACGTCCCGCAGACGCTCGCTGCAGTCTAGGCGCGAGAAGTAGACCGTGGCCTCGTCCAGGGTCTCCACTGCCTGTGCCAAAGCTACCGTTGACAAGCAAAGATGAAGATGAAGATAAACACAAAGGCTTCAGAAACGGTTTGAATCAGAAAATCACATGCTTAAGATAATACTAACAATCAACAGTCATCCAAACTGTCAAGCAGTCATCAGGGACCTAAGTTGACCAAGGATTCTCTCCCCTGCTCCTGCTCCATCTTTCCTGCTTGGTAGACCTGACTGAGCTCATCAGTATCACTCTTAATGATCTGAACACCTAACCTCCTTTAGTTCACCAAGAGCATTTTGATTACACTGATTTTAATCAAGTGTGCTCAAGAATGGCAATAAATAACACAACTTTCAGTGCAGTGGGGACACAGGAGAAGGATTGAGATCCCATGAACTAGACCAGTGGTTCCCAAACTCTTTACAGTCCCGTACCCCTTCAGACATTTAATCTCCAGCTGCGTACCCCCCCCCGTGGAAAAAAAAATTCCTTTTCACCTTTTACTTTAATTCCGTTTTAATCCGTTTCGGCTCATTTTGTTCACCCAGAGGTAGATTGATGGCTTAAAATGAGTGAATAATATGTGCCACAAGTGACCCAAACCTTCTAAGGTTGTTATTTGCCAGCCATCAACAGAACAGAACACTAAAAAAACATTATTTGCAGGCGATTGGGAAGATGAGCGAATTCATTTGACAGGCTACGGAGGTCTGTGTTGAATAGGGGGGCGTGGCCGGAGCGGAGTTCAGCACAGACATGACATTTTCTCAGTGGTTTTGTTTTCTAATTAATGCTTGTTCATCGTTGCGATCGTTGTTGTGTTTATAAGAAAGAAATACAGCCTTGCAGGACAAAATACAGGGGAATTTTGGCGATTTTGATGCACAAAATGATGTTTCCGTCTGAAAGTTGCAATTCTGTTTCAAACGGTACATTCTGCGAATTCCGTCCGTTTTCTGTTATCGCAGAAATGTTCTCCCTGCGTACCCCCTGAACCACTTCGCGTACCCCTGGGGGTACGCGTACCCCAGTTTGGGAACCGATGAACTAGACTGATCAGGTGCAAACCCTTGATGACTGAAGCCAACTGTCCGAAAGACATGATAATAATAATAAAAAAAAACCTTGTATTTATACTGAAACCTTACGGTTCAAAAGTCATCGCTCAAGTCATAGCCCATGAGTACACAGTGTATTTAAGAGGCTGGTACCTGCTTGCC
This sequence comes from Clupea harengus, assembly GCF_900700415.2. NCBI lineage: Eukaryota > Metazoa > Chordata > Actinopteri > Clupeiformes > Clupeidae > Clupea > Clupea harengus. Next base: position 7,554,227 of record NC_045158.1, on the reverse strand, counting down.
TGTCCTCTGCTGCAGGCCCAGCCAGGGCCACCTGACAGCGGGCCATAAGCAGCAGGGCACGACCCTTATCCATCAGAGAGCCATGGGCCAGGACAGACTCCAGAACATCCTCCAGGAGACCCAGAGCCTGCTCAGGAGTTCCTAGCATCAGCTGCCAGGGCGGAGAGATATTTAGGGACACAATGTTGTACATCTGAACATGGTTTATAAAGCAGTGATTTTACATCAGGTAATTTACTTGCATTGTGGTAGAACAGGTTCAAGGGCCAGGCCCTAGTCTGTGTGTGTATGAGTGCGTGCATATACATACGTCTGTGTGTACAGTCTATGTGTACAGTGTGTGTAAAGAGAATGTGTACCTGTGTGAAAGCCAGGTGAAGTACTGTCTCAGAGGCCAGGCTCTGCAAGTTGTGTTGGCGGGAGTGAGTAAGTGCTTGCAGGAGGAGGGGAAGGGCTGTGGAAAAACCACAGGAGTCCCAGTGCAGCTCAGCCGTGGCCAGCAACACCCTACACACAAATACACTTCACATGTAAACCATACTTTGACTATACTAATGGCAGCAGTTCCAGTGAGTCAGCCAGTACAGGGATATAACACAGTGCGTTTTCACCTGATGATCATCTCAGTACTCTTGTTCTTCTCACAGAGCTGCTGAAGTCTCTGCAGGATCTTTGAGGCTTCAGATGTCTGATTCAGTGCTTTCAGTAGCAGGGCCTTCCTGCAAGGTGCACATATGTATGCATTTCAATACAATATGCACACACACACACACACACACACACACACACACACACACACACACACACACACACACACACACACACACACACACACACACACACACACACACACACACACACACACACACACACACACACACACACACACACACAGAGAAGAGCCCTTACCTGTACAGTCCATCAGTTGTGTTTAGAGCAGCGATTGCTGTGACGTGAGGCTCTGCCAGGTGGTATTTCCCATCATTCATTGCTCTCTCAAACTGAATTTTCAGGTCGCAGAGCATCCACAGCTGAATGGGTGGAAATGAAAAGTGTTGCCATTACACCCCATACGGCTGCTGTTTTTCATGGTATTTTCATTACGAAGCCTATGAGTGACCAGGTCTGGGAACAGTTTTCGGGGCATGACCTCATCTGCCTTCAGCTGTGGATGTCACTCACCTTGGCGTGTTGCGTGTGAGGAGGAAACTGCTGCTTCAGGTGTGTCATGAGGTCACTGACAGCACCATAGAGACCCTACCACAACACAAGACACAAAAGCATTTGAAACGCATGTCCTCACGTTCACATCACACAGGACAAAGACAATGTCATATAGACCCTAGCGTGATAACAAAGCACAAGTCCATCTATAGTATGCAATCAAATTGTGCACCATCAGAGACGGGACTGACAGGCGAGATACCTGCTCGGCGTGCAGCTCAGCCAGGTGGCAGAGAGCCACGGCGAAGGCCTCCGTGTTGTTCTGCTGAACACCGAAGTTGACCGGCTCCAGGCTGTTCATGTTCAGCAGCAGCTGGGCCTGCTGCCAGGCCATTGTGCTGCAGAGATAAAGAAACACAGATGTATGTTACCGTAGTAGTATGTTAGTATGTAGTATGTTAGACTACAGGAGGTGAGCCATCAGTCCCCCCCTGAAAAAAGTATGTGTTTGCAGCAGTCGTTTCAGGTGTTTGAAGCTGGGTAAGGTTATTAAGTCACATATGACCTCTATCACTCACCCATGTAAGAAGATATCTAGTTTAGTTCTTTTCACAACAAATACACAAACAACAATATACCTATCTACCCTTTTTCACCAACCATAGTTCTGGCCTTCCCTCACCTTTTGCCATACATCCTCCAGATAGATGTGGTCTGGCCCAGGCTGATCTCTATGAGCTCAGAGAGACTCTGCTTCCAGTGCACCATGTCTGTGCTCCGCAAGGCGTCCAGCAGCTTGTTGGCAGTCATGCCCTGTGTTGCCCCCCGCTGAACCAAAGACTGAATGCCCAAAGAGGCCAAGTACTGGAGGAAATGGACAGTATGATGGAAATAATAAATCTTATTGTCATTTCCATGATAGTCATACAGCTTATGATCAACATTATCACCCTAAGGCCTATCCTTAACGAACATTATTATCATTTCTGCTTTCAAAGTTAATACAAAAACTCAAATATATAATCAAAGAACTAGTAAGGCCAATAGCAGACCAATAACAGTTTAAGCTAGTCTGCAGTTACACAGAGTTCTATCCTTTAAGTCTGTAATTTATAAATAAAGATGTTAAGGATCACATAGTTTAACACCAAAATTTCAAGGCAAATCAGTTACCGGGAGACAAAAGTGGGAGGCCATTTTGACAGAGTCCTCTGTGAGCACCACGCTATCTGATCCTCTCATGTGCTCCACTGTATAAAGCCAACTCTGAAAGGAGCATAAGAACAGTGTTGAAGGACTGGTACACAAACGATCACATAGTATACATCCAATTAACTGTAAATAGCATTACATTACACAAGTTATAAAATACAACAGGAAACCAAGTGTCCATACCAAGCAGTGTTGAAGACACACATGATCATTTGCTTCCTGAGCAATGCGGATGGCTTCTTGCAGGGCCAGGTCTGCCTGCTGACTGTAGTTTTAAAACAGATAGCATACGTCAATACCCCCTTATGCTCAACACAACCTTATTAACCCACAAGCGTATTACCATAGACATTAAGCCACTTTCAGGCCTTTCTCGTCTTGGAAGTATGGCTAAATTAGGGGGCCCTACATGCCAAGACAGATTGGCAAGGGAGAAAGCGGGTGTGTTTTTTGATTGCAAATTAAGTGATTTATAACAATATGGGATATTCTCACAATGACTCAGTATTTCAATCCAGCCTACTAGGGGATGCAATTTTAGTGACTGCAGGGTGGCTTTCAAAAACAGAGACCAAAGAATGATAAAACACAAAGTCTGGGCCATGCTTGGAGAAGATCACAAAAGAACAACAAATCCTGGATCCTATCAAGCAAGGAGCCACAACACAAAGAAACTAAACAATCAGAGCTGCTCACTAGTGTCCAAAGCGGCAGTGCAGAGTGGCCAGGTTGAGGATGGCGTAACGTAGGCTGCGCCCATAGCCCTCGTCCCCGTTGCTCTTGCCTTCTCCCCCAGACAGGATGAGCCGGTCGAAGTAGTGCAGCAGACTGTGTGTGGCGATGTAGATGTCCTGCACACGCATGCTGTTCAGGTAGCTCAGGTAGTGCTGCAGAAACGGACAGGACACCAGTGAGACAGTTGATAAAGAGACAGATAGACAATCACAAAAACAGGTTTCTGTGCAGACTTTTGAGCCTAAGTACAAATATGAACAAGCTTGAGTTGTGTTCCCCACTTCTAACATGATTTAACATCCAACAAGTTGCTAATACTTTGGGGACAGGAGGATAAGTTAGATAATTTGCCAACTAAACATCAAGACATGCACTGACAAAATAGCAAATCTGATTAAAAATAACACGTTAATTTGACTAATATAGTTTTGATCAGTCTGTTCTGGCTCAAAAGTGAGGCTATTAGGAGTCATACAGCCTCAGCAAAGTCTGGGTTGAACTTCAGGATGTTGTTCAGTTCATTCTGCAGGACGGCTGGTGTCATGGCCTTGTTCTCGTCATTCTTCAACAGGTACGCCTGCACAATTAACAGGGAAAATTTGTCTCTTATTTCAAAAAAACGTTGTATGAAAACTAGCTTGCACTAACCTCGTCCACTCAGTCACCACAACACTATATCATTCACATATCAACACTCATTTGTGTTAACATAATTTCACAGACCTGTCTGGCAAAGAAGTACTCCGCTTGCTTCTGTGAGAGCGGACCAGTGGTGTCATGGCCACTGTGAATACAAGGGTCAACCATTGCAAAACAGGTGAAAATCATTTTCATGTGAACCACACACAGCAGATGCTAAAACTCCCAGACACACAAATGCTACCAGAGCCAGTTAAAGTTAAATTAGGGCTACAAGTGCCCAATCACATTTACATGAACCGATCATATGGGTGTTTTGTCTATTTCAGACCCTAAGTAATCACAAATGCTCAGACACACACATGCAATCCTTACCACAACTCAGACTGGTGCAGTGGACCAGCATCTGGTTCCTCCCTGTCCATGCCGTCCACCCGGTCCACTGACGTGTCCTCTGTGCTGGTCAGCTCCATGTCCTCATTGACACTGGAAGGGAGCTCGGCTTGGGGCCCAGAGCTGGGTGTTGCCCACCGGTCCTTGTTGCAGTACTGCTGCAGGGACTTGTACAGTTTAAACACCTGGCTGAATGACAGCTTGTTATAGGCCAAGAGCATGTGCCGCATGAACAAACCTGTAGGTGAGGAGGGAAAGAGAGAGAGACTTGAAACCAACCGCAAAGTCATCCATTTCTTGAAAGCAGTTACCATTTTACTAGCAATGAATAATGACCATGGTTTGAGCCAAATCATATTCAGTTATGAGTGGCTGTGACATCAACCGTCCTAATGTTAATCGGCACTCACCAACAACACTGGTCTTGTACACCTCTGAGTCACTGAAGGGGTTTGGCAAAGTGGAGAAGAAATGTTCCATGTCTTTCAGCTCGCCATCTGCCATCTGATACAGCCTAGGAGAAAGGAAGACAAATGAAAGCAGGACGGCTAGAGAAAGAGAAAAGCTCAGCTAGAGCAAATCCTCTGGAGCAGCACAACTAAGCATACAACTAAGGCTGAAGGTTCAGGATACAATCTCTTTCTGCACAAATGCATACCCTCTGGAAATGTGTATGATATGTGTAGATAACTTAAAGATGTCCTCAAAAATATAACTATAATGTAAACACCTCACGTCCCGAGTGAAATGTAACGTTCAAAAACATGATGCATGTCTCTTACCTGCATCTGAGCTCGAAACTTGTTTCAGGGCAACACAATTCCACAATCATCAGAAACTGTTTAAGAGTAAGGTCGGGGCCCTAAGAGAAATGCATTTATAAAATCGAGTTAGGATATGATGTAAATGTAAAATAAATCGGTGAATTAATGTGGCAAGGCCACAACACAAATTAGATGCATCAAGTCTGCAACCGACATAGTCCTGAAAGATAAGTTAGCTAGCGGATACCTGCTGCAAGGGAAGGATCAGTTTATTCAAGCGTCGTCTCTCCAGGAGTGCCATTGGTTTCGAAGTGATCATTTCGTAAAGTAAAGCCAAAACAGATATTTTATATGGGGTCACCCAATCCTTTATTCCAAATATGTTGGCGTGGACTACCCCATTGGTCATCATGGGGTTAAAATACAAACTCTCGTGTACACTGGCCATTGTGATAGCAAAAACGGTGTAATAATATTCCGGAAAACAAACCCCTGGGGAAATATTAACGTTAACTTTAATATTATGTGCCACAACTGTTTAACGTTCCTCCGGCTAACATTTTACAGCTGTGACAAGCCTTCTCTGTGGCCCAATAGCCTGCTAACTAACTAACTAGCTAGCTAGGCTAAGAGTAACGGTGAACTGAGCAAATCGAGTCAATTACACGTCTCTTCAGATTCGTCTATTTTACACTTTCCATTATATAACATGCAACGATATAATGCAGTATCCATGCGAACTGTACATCGTACAGCTGTACACTTAGGTCATGCAATAGACGTAAACACTCGCAACTTTGCGTTGGCTTCAGCGCGTCAACTCTTCAAATTCGCCTGAACTTCCGGTGTAAGTCTCAGTGCAGCGCGTCGAACACCAATTGACCGATCGCCAGGGCCCCGCCCCCTTAGTTACTGTTGCTACGTCCGACACAATTCCCGGAACTGTCAAGCTAAAACCCATGGCGAGTACGGGGACAAGCGCTATAGCTGTCAGTGTGATTGATGATTTTTGGAGTAATACCTCCACGATATCCTCCAGATCAAGGCAAAAGGGACTGCAATATGCAGTGGAAGGATATCCAAAATATTAAGATCAACAACGAAGTGGACACAACAATAATCGAAGCAAAAGTATACAGGTCTCAATAAAAAAAAGGAGAAACCCCACGACCTCTTCATTAAATGCAACCAGCACAAACCTTGTAGACTAGTCATGTTATTTCACCACTGGGTAAGATCTGTATATAATATTTCAAGCTAGCTAATAACCTACAAAGATTCTTTATTCTTATTATTTATTCCGTCTCTGGCGAGACACTCTGGTACTGGAGGTATCTATCGATCTAGCTAGCTAGGATGGTGACAATCTAGAGAACAGTACAGTAACGTACCAGTGTGGATCAAGATAGCTGCTAGTGACGTTATTGTTCAAGGGATGTGTGTGCATGTTGCTGAAAGTATTTCACAGTCACTGTAGTGATAACTTGCTTGTAAAATGATGATCCTGATGTAATGCTATGGCTTTGTATCAGATCGCCAGGTTATTGCTCTCAGGTTGTGCCTTATGCATACCTTGGGATACTCAGGAGTAGGTTGCCCATTCACAAAATGCCACAAAGATTAAAATAAAACAACTTCATAATGGCCTTTTGTTCAACATTGATACAGTATGTTAAGCTCGAGCTAGTCTCTCCAACTAAAGTGTTAATGTTAAAATCAAAATGTTAATGTTACCGTCTGTAAAATTGCACACTGAGCTATCCTAGCTAGCGATGTTGATGTTACGTCTGTAAAATTGCACGCTGAGCTATCCTAGCTAGCGATGTTGATGTTACGTCTGTAAAATTGCACGCTGAGCTATCCTGGCCAGAGATAGCAAACGCCAGCAGCATAAATACAAAGTGTTCGTTAAAAGTTCTGTTCAATGTTGTATCAAGCATAAATACAAAGTGTTCGTTAAAAGTTCTGTTCAATGCTGGCGTTTGCTATCGCTAGCTAGGATAGCTCAGAGTGCAATTTTACAGACGGTAACATTAACATTTTGACGGTAACATTTTGATTTTAACATTAACACTTTAGTTGGAGAGACTAGTTATGTACTTGTAGTGGTAATAATACAAGTTGTCATGAACCATAACTGTTTGGGGATGTTCTTTCAACTAGACAGTTAGTTATCATACCTAGCGATAGCGTAGTTCGCTAGATAGATAGCTATCATAGCTAGCTGCAAGCAGCTTCATTTACTTTGGAGCAGACATATGTGTGTTTTTCGATATATTGAGGTGGGAGTGGGGTCTCCCACACTGTTTAATCCACCGCCGGCACCTTCCCTTTTGTGTTTTGGGCTTTGGAAATGCGGAAAAAAACCACGCATCCCTCTAATCTCTGTGTCAGATCTAAAAGTCCCGTAAGCACACTGCTTCACCATGCTGCTCAGACCTCAAAGTTGTCGGACCTTCTTCTCTTAGTAGCGGTTGCTAAGGTATGATTGGACGAGGGCCGTTCTAGGGAGGAGTTTCGCGATCGGTCAATTGATCGATTAGCTGAAACGACTCGATCAGAATCATAATAAGATCACATTGTCAGATCAAAAGGCAAACTAAGGGATTTTATCAAATCTAATTGCTGTCCAGAGACAACATGTTCAATTGCTTGTTTGAATAGTTTTAGGAGCTTAGCCTTGACATAAAATAAACGTATTATTAACAATATTTTTTTTACAGGCATCCACAGCAGGGCACTCTGTTGATTGCACTATGACAGATCATCACTTGACGTATTGGTCTACCAATTTCAATATCCAAGGAATATTTCAAAGGGCGTGGGTAGTAGTCTTGTTGGAACTCACGGTTTGTGTAGCATGACAAATTGGTCTGATAACATTAAGAAGAATTAAAGCACATTTCAGATCCTGTGACATTGTAAACCGTGTTGGTTTGTATTGGTTTGGGCATCCATGTGGCAGCAGCTTAGTTTGGTGTCGCTCTATGTTCAAATCTGTTGTTGTCAACTTCACTGTAAAACTACACCCATGTCAGAGTAGTGATTTACTGACACAGTTTTTCAAGTTTGAATATGGAGTAGTGGAAGGTTGATGATAGGTCTCCGTACACCACACATGTCATGGGATTCATAATACGATGCACTGCATTACACATTGTGATCATTGATGAAGCCAGCAGAACATTTGTGATGCAAACACTCATTCCTCCGCAAAACTGAACGTGATGATCATTGGCCACTAAATATAGTGGCACTCCAGGGGTAGCTGTGATTGGGTAAACGCGCATCCATAATGTTTTGCTAGCATCACTGCCACAGTGGGAGTCTCTGAAGAAGAAGACGTAACGCCAGCTCAGTTGACGTAGTGGTGGCCCGTGGTGCTCTTGCAATGATCACCACATCTATTTATCTTGGTGATTACAACTAGCCAGTGGGAGTTGCTATGAAGGTAGCTATGTATTTCACCCTATGTCTACTCGTTGTTTAAACATGACTTTTGTGTGCTTCCTGTGGTTCTGTTTATTACATAGCTTACGTTAGTTGGTTAGCTGTGTCCAGTTAGCCTAATCTATTAGCCAGCCTCTGACTAACCCGGCTATTGTTTTTCTAGTTCTTTAGCTTTTGTATCATCATATAACTACTGTGCTTTATAGATGAAATCGCAGGAGATGCATTTAAAATATAAGTTTATTGAAACCGTTATGTAACGGTACTGGTCTGGCTACTGGTTGGGTTAGAATTTCATGATTCACTGCACAGCTTGAACAGTGGTTCTTCTACTAGCTTACAATAGCTAATGTTGGTGGGTGTACAATCATGAGCATCATTGGAAGATCAAGCAGTTCTTTCGTGTTTAGTTAGCTCAAAGATAGCTCATTTATCAGATCCTTGTCAGTGTGTTGTCATTCAGATATTTACTTATTAGCATTAGCTAGTCAAGAGTAAAAATTGCATTAGAGGTAACAGGTAGATGGGCTAGATAGAGAGACTGTTCGTTCATACGTTTGGAGAGCTTTGTATCGATTGCCGTAGGGCCTCCTTAATGTCCTGTAATGTTATTCCACACACTCAGCCGTCAAACCAGGCAACCCATCGCTTATTCTTAGCCTACTCCATGGGTTCTCTGTCAATTGGACCGCAATGACCGCCGTTATAGCTCAGCACAATCCCTCACTCTTACTCACTCTCCCTCTCAGCTCTAATGAGATGAACGCAGTCAATGAGGAGATCTATTTGGCCGGCCGTTTCTGTTGAAAATACGGCAACACAGCTGTTCAGATTACTCCTTAACCAAACACAGGATGCAGCTTCGATTTACGTCTTAGGGTCATACTATAGTCCGTGATGTAATGTGGAAAGAACATGCCCTGGTAATTGTTTAAAGACTAGACTGAACGCCCAAAGCTAGTGAAGGTGTGATCTTGGGATGTCCCTAGCCATATGAGTGAATGATGGAAAGACTCTTTCAGCAGTGGGATATGTATTGTATGGTATTGTCATTAATGTGTTATGTACTAGGTTTAGATAGTATTCATGTGTGTCTTTATATTTGTGCATATGTGGTAGGCCCAGGTGTATTAATGTGTATGTTGTGAATGGAGGTTTGATGTGTATAATCATGTATGTTTGGGTACAAATGTGTCTAATGCGTGTTCCTCTAATGCTAGGCGGGGGCCTCATCCATGTGGGCATCATGCTGTGGTCTGTTGAATGAGGTGATGGGCACAGGTGCGGTCCGAGGGCAGCAGACGGGGTTCGGGACCGGTGCGGGCCCCTTCCGGTTTGCTCCCAGTGCTGGATACTCCACATATCCCCCCACCAGCTCAGGGAGCCCCAGCCTGGTTTGCAAGGCCTGCGGGCAGGCTTTCTCCGTCTTCAGAAGGAAGGTGAGGGCTGAGGGATGGCTGGAGGAGGGTTGCCAGATTAATTTGTAGCAGCGTTCAACAGGTTCACAGAGCACAGGACTGGCACAGGATCTCCCACATTTAGAGGTTCAGAAAGTAAAGGTCCTGCCAATCTTTTGCTCCACCCATGTCTTGATATTTCTTATATTCTGATTTCTTCAGGTAGACTAAAATAAACTAAGATACATTTCAAATACATAATAAGGCAATCTAGACACACACACACACACGCACACAGATGCAGAGCTTTACACACTCAAATGTATGTTTGGGTCAGTAGTGTTCTGATGAGTAATCCCCTGTGTGGCCCTCTGACTTCCAGGACAAGAAAGACTACATACAGATGGTTACATCACTGGTATGGGGAGCCAAAGAGAGACAAAGAGAGAGAGAGGAGGGAGTAGGAATTGGGGGGGGGGGGGGGCAGAACAGTGTGTGATGGGGCAGAACACTTGTCAGAGAAATAGGAAGGGGAACAACAGGGAGGCAGTAGAGGGAGGGAGAGAGGGAGAGAGAGAGAGAGAGAGGCATGAAAGAGGAGCAGAAAAAAAGAGAGGACTGTTCAGACAAAGTGCTCTTGCTTCTTCTTGACCTTCAAGCCAGGCCAAAGCCACATCATGTGACCTCAGAGACCCATACTGATTGGTGGTCATCACAAAGGCGTGGATGGCAGGGGAGCTGTATTTTTTTTGGTCGTTGTTGGAAGAGGCTGTAAGAATGTCCTGATTCTTTTCAAAAGCTCTGCAGGATGCCTGATGTGGTGGGTATGGGGTGAAATTATAGTTTAGAAAACTAGTAGGGTTATCATGCTTCTGTTGACCTCTTTCAGCTCCTCTAAAAGATAAACTAAGAAGGATTGCTCTTTTTAGCAAGGGTGCTTCACCCATTCTTCCATGCCAGCCAAAAAACTGCTCCCAATTGATGTGTTCTATTGGAGAGGCAAATGTCAGAGACAAGGTTGAGCTGCTTCATACGTGCACATTATTAAAGATGATTCATTTGAGCATACTTGCATGTCTTGGATGTCTCTAATTTTAAATAATCCCTCCCTGTCTGTCTTCTCCTGCCCCTTTGTACCCTCCTTTCCTTTTCTTACTCCTCTCTTAATTCTTGCTCTGTCCCGGCTTTATCTCACTTTGGCTTTTCATCATAATTCTCTATTACTTTCTTCCCTCCATCTTCCTCTTTCTCACCCTGACTTTGCTCTCTTTCTCACCATGCCTCCCTTGGCTCTTCCTTTTCTTGTGTATCATTCCCCATCTCTCTCTCGCTCTCTCCCTCTCTTTCTCTCTTTCTCTCTCTCTCCCTCTCTTTCTCTCTCTTTCTCTCTCTTCTTCCCTTCCAACCCTTTTCCTTTTGTTTCTCTCTCCCTTTTTTCCTTTCTCTCTCTGTCTCTCCCCCTCTCTCTTTCTCTCTCTCTCTCTCTCTCTCTCTCTCTCTCTCTCTCTCTCTCTCTCTCTCTTCCCTGTAGTACATGTGCTGCGACTGCAAGAAGAGCTTCTGCTCGCTGTGCTCCGTGCTGCAGGACAACCTGCGGCGCTGCACCACCTGCGACCTGCTCAGGGCGACAGCCTTCCAGCGGCCACTGCTCATGCGGCTGCGCGTCAAGGACCTGCGCCAGTACCTGCTGCTGCGCAACATCCCCACCGACACCTGCCGCGAGAAGGAGGACCTGGTGGACCTGGTGCTGGTCCACCAGGGCGCCGAGAGTGACGACGGTGACGAGGAGCCCGACACGCCCACGCTGCAGTCTCGGCCACTCTACGAGCCGCCACCCGCCGCCCTGGAGCCCCCCGTCTCCTCTCCCGCCCAGATCTCCCCTGTCAATGCCTCTCAGGGAGAAGCCATCAGCAGGAGCAATAGCTCAGGGTCCACCAATCAGGTACGAGGGCTGACGGATTGCTCTGGTTGCTCCTTTGTTTTTCTTGAATCCTATTGGCCTCTTGTGCTGTCACTCTGCTCCTCTATGTAGGCATTTTCACCCATTTCTATCACCCCACCTTTTTAAGTCCTCCTAGTTTAACACACTCTCTGTCTTGCTGTGCTCTGTTGCTAAGTTACTCTTTCCAAGTCTTTTACCGCTCTCTGACGTTCCTACCTAACGGTGCATTTTATAACATCAAATCTAACCAGTAAAATAGCTTGATGCCGGCACTAGAGCTTGTTCAGACATCTGTTCTCATTCATCATTTCTGAGGGCCACTTGTTACATCTCTGTCTGCATCCATTTCCCTTCTCATACTCAGGATCCTCAGGTACCCTAGGTGCCACCTGTTAGAAGTATGAAGGGCTCCCTTTCAGGGCTCTTCTGTTGAATGCAAGGAGGAGGCTGAGTGTGTCAATGACTCAACAGGGAGCGTGTAATCCACTGCTAAGCTGTTCTAATAGGCTTGGCCTCAGTTGTTGAGGAACTCCTTGCTACCTGTGCTGCAGTCATAAATCATTTGATTGTGCATGTGTTTGTGTGTGTGTGGGCATGTGTGTGTGTGTGTGTGTGTGTGTTCGTGTGTGTGTTCCACTCCACAGGACATAGGTGATGCCACCTCCCTGTCTCTCCTTAACCTGGAGCCTACTGACCACACCCCCGAGGTGAGTCATGGCACACTGAAGCACACCCTTCTAAGAATAGCGATAGCGCTGAAAGCGAACCTGTGTCATTGTAGTCCGTGAGAGTATTACAAGGAGGTGGTTCAGTGAAAAACATGGAGAAGTTAACTTGGAGTAAGTCGTAAACCTCCTATTAGAACAGCCCTATGGCTTTGTTTTGGTATCAGAATGAAACCATCTGGCTTTTCTATTAGGAGGTTTTCCACTTACTTACTTAATTTACCCAGATTTGCCACTAAACCATACTTGGAATGCCCCCATGAGTAATTAGCTGTTTTCCCCACCTGATTTGACTCAAGAAAATAAGGTGTGGGTTGTTTTCCTTTGTATGAAAACTCAGACCCACACAAATGTACACATACACTCACTTTGATTTACGTCTTAGGGTCATACTATAGTCCGTGATGTAATGTGGAAAGAACATGCCCTGGTAATTGTTTAAAGACTAGACTGAATGCCCACAGCTAGTGAAGGTGTGATCTTGGGATGTCCCACTCACATACAGTACTACATAGGATGTAAACCCACACGAGTATTTGTAGGTGTCTACTTATAATGTAAATAATGACAGTGTATTAATCTTTCCCCTTTCTCTTGATCCCTGATTATGCTCAGAATAAGCAAAGCCAAGCTATGGTACGATAGTAGCCTGGCTTGGAAATATTCACACTTGGTAATTTAATTTCACCAGGAATTGTGTATTTACTGACCAGTTCCATCAGGGAACCTTTAGCCCTATGTGGAACCATTCCACATTCATGAAAATTCGGCTAAACTAAATGGGAATCAGTGCACGTTTCCATCAGCTGTGCTATGCGAATACAATTTGGACACGCTCCTAATCTAGGAAGGAGTTGTGAACAGCTGTGGGATCAAAACGTACGGATGGAAACAACCTGATAAAGTGGCAACCAATGCGAATTGATGTGAATAAACCATCAGGTTTCCATCAGCCGTAGTCATGTTATACCCTGCATGAATAGCGAACTAATCCACCCTTTCTAGCAAAACGAATTTATGACCGCAGTAGAATATTTTATGCAAATTTCAAGCGTTTCCAGTCAGGATTTTTTACTCGAATGGTCAAGATGTGCATTAAAAAGTTGGATGGAAACCCAGCTATTAATGTATAGTAATAGTCAAGGTTTAGATGTAGCCTCTCCCCTTGTTTAAGCCATTGGGGTTTGCGATTTCATACAGGAGCCAGGAATAATAGCAATTTAGCTAGTACTATAACCTTGCTAAAATCTGTCTGAACTCTATGAACCTATATGTCTATAAACTCTTTGAACCTATACGTCACCTCATTGAAAGTAGACAGTAGTAATAATATGTACATAATTATTAAAATTTTCCATTGGTCAATAATTTGATCCAATACAAATATATGTATTTGTCCAGCAGTCATATCTACTTAATTATACCTTCTCACAAGATCCTTTTGAAAGAGCTTATGATGTGTGCCACGTCTTGTCGAGTCCGCTCGCTCAGGTGTGTTTTTGTTTCCCTCCGGGGGGTCAGGTGAGTCCGCAGACACGCCGGCGTGCACGGGCCTCACTCTCGGACCTGTCTTCGCTGGAGGACGTGGAGCGGCTGACCGTGCGGCAGCTCAAGGAGATCCTGGTGCGCAACTTCGTCAGCTTCTCGGGTTGCTGTGAGAAGTGGGAGTTGGTGGAGCGCGTGCGGAGGCTGTACCGCGAGAACGAGGAGAACCGCAAGTCCAGTGAGGATCACACACACACACACACACACACACACACACACACACACACACACACACACACACACACACACACAGGGACACCCACAACAGCAGACACACAGACACAAGCATGGGGGAACGATCACATGTGGATGTGGATGTATAGACAGCTTATGCAAACTATCATGTAGAGAGCATCATAATGACAAACACAGCCATACATACACAGACCTAGAATAACCTGCATAGATGCTTTATAGACATTCCATGTATATTGTATATATTGCATTTTTTTAAAGACATCACATACAGTACATATTTAGTACTAGCACATGAAGAACTTGTTTTGGTAACAGTGCTTTAAAGAGTTACATTCTCCTCACATTCCTCTAGCTGTCCATAAAGTGTGTGCAAAGAAAACTCTGCAAAACAAATGAAGTGGCTGAAGCAATAGTCTTTCCCCATCATCAAGGACCACACCTCTAACAGGGACAGCCAAGTTCAACAAAAATAGTTCAGTCTGTGCCAGTGTACACCAAACACACACACACACACACACACACACACACACACACACACACACACACACACACACACACAAACAGAGGGATGCATGCATAAACGTGAGCTGAAGCGGTAAGAGCTTTCTCTTTAACCCATTCAACATGACAAGTTGTCTCTTACTTGCTCTCTCTATGTTTACAGTGGAAAACGTGAACAGTGCCATCACTGCCGGTAAGATCGCGCTTTCTCGTACACACTCACACTCACAATGTTACCTCTTGCTTTTTCCTTTATGCACAACCTTTTAAAATAGAAACATCTGAGAATACCACTGCAATGCATGAAGCCATCTATCCAGTAGAGTTTGTCTTTGCTTTCTTATGGGACCATACTGGACTATCTCCAGAGAGCCCATGTCTTAGGAGCACATGTCTGCCATAGTAGAACAGAAAACGGCAATCTGCCATTGTCAGTCATGTGCTCGTAGGTCTTTTTAAACCTTGATGGGGTTTCCCTGAAGTATCCCTAATCAGTGTCGCTTTGAGTGAACTGCAGGTCTTTCGTTTTGTCTGTGTGGTTATGGTCACAGTCTGTGTTGTATACATGTGCCTTGGCAGTTCACTCAAAGTTCGATGCACTAGTGTCTAATAGCTTGTGTTTTGCTCCTCCCACCAAAGTGGTTGCCTATCCCCCGCCAATCTGCAATGGTGGAATCGGAGGTAAGGCTA
Organism: Clupea harengus; assembly: GCF_900700415.2. NCBI lineage: Eukaryota > Metazoa > Chordata > Actinopteri > Clupeiformes > Clupeidae > Clupea > Clupea harengus. The sequence goes on along the minus strand of NC_045158.1, from coordinate 7,538,872 downwards.
GTGATTGGTGGGTATTACCCTGATCCTCCCACCCCTGCTCGTGTCCACACCCACCGATGACTCGAGTGCTGTTTGTGACACCATCTCACTCCTATTTGCTCACCGTCCTGCATGGACTACGGTCATTTTGTGGCATTTGAGGCATGCCCCCTCTCACCAGTAATGCATGCTGGGAGGTGTAGCCCTAAGGTCAAACCCACCCTCTTCGTCATGCATACCCTTATGGAGTTCTAGGTATCCCATCTCTGTAGAGGTCGAGTGTCACAGTGCTTGAGCCTCGTCATTCCCACTCCTGTCACCCGCCCCTTCCACCCCTTCCCATTATTCTACATTTTCCAAGTTCAGCTTCATCTGCTGGGGGTTGCCATGGTGATAGCGCTGCAGCCACCATCCCCTCGTGTTTAGTGACGCTAGTGACATGATCTGCTCCTGCCGAGACCTTGTGTGGAAGCAGTAAATGGTGCATTTAGTCTCAGGCCTCAAACTCAAAGGTGCCACTTGAAGATGAGCTTTGTGTTGTGCCCATTGGTATGAAGCATTCACAGTGTTTAGCTGGACAAAAGTCAAGAGCTGAATGTTGAATCGCTAAATTGTAATTTCTTTGATGTTGCCGTGGAAACTGGCAAAAGGTGGAAAGTACCAGTGACATTAGCATCTGGTCCTGTGTGTAGCCTCAGCAGATCTCACTAACAAGTCTCCTGGGAGCATCTGACACCTGGAACGACTGGTGCTCCACCAATTTCCTCAAATCTCATGCAGCGCAATTGCTGCTGTGTGATTTCTGCAAATTGTTATTACGGAATAGTCATGAAAAGAAGCAGTCATAAACATCCATAGTGGATTTGTATGTTGTTTGGAAGATTCGGTATATAATGCAAAAAGCAATTGCATGTATCAAACTAGTGGCAATAGAGGTTATCTTTGTTGGTCGTGTGGTCTGTTAAAGAATTTGGCAGACAAACACTCTGCCATGTTTTGAGTTTAGTGTGTGTCAGTGTTATTGTGATGAAGCAACTGTACTCAGCAGGCATTCTGTCTGCTTGTATGCAGCATGCTCTTGAAATGTACTGGCTTTTCAACTGCATTCCATACACCAGCAAGTGAAATGAGAAGGGCTAGTGGCAGTGGTTGGTATGTCAGTATGCAGTAAATATGCAAACTGAAAGGAGTCAAAAGTGATTTTATTATAATGAGGTTCCATAATTCATTTGATTAGATGCTCTTTGTGAAGACCAAATTCAATTAAGCTCCAGAACATAGTTTGTCGGAAGAAAAACAGAACTTGTGGGAGAAATGGATTTCACAGGAATGGAATCATCAAGTCCTCTACAACATCTCATAGCATCTCTCTCTCTCTCTCTCTCTCTCTCTCTCTCTCTCTCTCTCTCTCTCTCTCTGCCTTTCACTTCTTCAGATGGCGTGCAGTCTCTGCTGGTTACTGACGAGAACCTGTGCCGGATCTGCATGGACGCGGTGATCGACTGCGTGCTCCTGGAGTGCGGCCACATGGTCACCTGCACCAAGTGTGGCAAGCGCATGAGCGAGTGCCCCATCTGCAGGCAGTACGTGGTGCGTGCCGTGCACGTCTTCAAGTCCTAACCCTAACCCAGCAAAGGACCCACTGTTTCTGGGGACGGACGGACGGACGGACGACACAACAATAACAATAACGACAACACACTGAACGTACAGACTTAACAAAAGCAAACATGCTTGGCAAACCGCTACATGCACACACTGGACTGGACGTCTGCACCGTTGTTTGGCCGCAGGTCGATCGCTGAGACATCAGAGGCTCCTGTGACCCAGGCGGAACTGTGGAAAGGACCTTGTCTGTGACGCGCTGAAGCGTCACCTTTCTTCCAAATACTAGCGGTCGGAGCCGGAGACTGTGTCCGCGAGGCCGTGGTTTGCAGAGTGGTGTGGCACGAACGTTCAGAGGACGTCTTCGACAACGGCTTCTGCAAGCTCTGGGCAAATGCTTGAAGGAGTCAAGAGCTTACCCGCCTGGAGGGATGTGTGTGTGTTTCTATGGGTGGCCTTGCATGTGTAACACTGTGTGAACTCTGCTAACACTGGGGCTAGTTGTGAAAACGTCTCTTACTCTGTCGTGTTTGTCCATGAAACAGTGGGCATGCAACACGTAACATGATTCAGGTACACCGGTTGGTTTCAAGGATTCCCATGCCTCGTTTATGTGAATTTAGGTTCTTTCTTTGGTGTCGAACTCCTGTGTTTTGTTTGTTTGTTTGTTTGTTTGTTTTTCTGCTTTCAGTCAGCTCATCAGTGTCATGGCAGTCTGAGTTTAAATGTGCTGGCAGAAGAGACATTGGCGTTGGCGTTGGCGTTGGCCCAGACGTAGTGTAGCCTGGCAGGCAGGTTTGTGGTTGTATGGAAGGGATAGACCAGGGAACATTTGAGGAAGAGGGATTGTTTTTAGCAGAGACCTGAAGTCTATTTGTGACTTTACCCAAGTGAATTTCTTGTACTGTACGGCTGCAGAGGAGTATGGAGGGGATTTGGTGCCAATTATCTGTGTGTGTGTGTGTGTGTGTGTGTGTGTGTGTGTGTGTGTGTGTGTGTGTGTGTGTGTGTGTGTGTGTGTGTGTGTGTGTGTGTGTGTGTGTGTGTGTACACAGGAAAACGTCATCACACACCATTCCAATGCAACATGCCTCCCAGCAGCAGTCATTGAGCCATCCTCACCTATGCGCAGTTTTCCCAGTCTAAACGCAAGTGCTAGATCTCAAACACGCTGCCTCAGCAGCAGCAGCAGCAGCAGCAACCCGTAAACCGCTTCTTCGTCAGAGCTCTTACTGGACTCTAGTATGTGTCGTAGTCAAGCGGGTGTGTTGACGTTTATTCTTGTGCCAGTCCAGACTGACCGGGCAAGACTTCTTAGGCAGAGAATCAATTCAATCTAAATGACTGGTCTTCGAAGATCTTCTATATGCCACTGTTCTGGGTCCAATTCATGATGACACCAAAATACTAAACTGAGAGGGGGATGGAGGATTCTAGATATCATCAGTGGTATCTGATAATGTGCTTAGAAACGTGATGCTTTTGGGTGAGGTAGGCTTTAATGGACAAAAGCAGCTATCCAATGGCTCCTTCTCTCATCTCTACTGTAGAAGTCCGTAAGCTGAGACGTTCAGATGGCAGATCGGTATTTCAATGTGAACACTCATGATCCAGTTAATAGAGGCTCTCCCTAGGGTTTGACTAGACATCACGTTATTCGGGGGATAACATGTCCTGTCCTGATATTCCAGCCCTGATATCGGTGTCCCAATACATTTTTGAAATGATGTAATTTTATGCCATATTTTAAAAACCAACAAGAGATTGCTTGTTTTTTTGTTTTTTTTTATGCATAATCTATCTTTCAGATGCCAGCATATCCAGTTCGGCAGGAATGTTTTTTCTTCCATAACAAATCTTAGTAGGGTCGTCCGCCACTGTCAAGTGCGTGTTGGAGAAACGCTGACTTGGAGGTCGTGTCCATCCAAGCCACACGCAGTATGCAGCTGAGCATGCCTGTTTTCAGCCTCGTTCAGCCTGGTCCTTGCAGTGCATTTGCTGCTCTGTTGTGTCTAAGCACGGCCATTTTGCTGAAGAAGGGTAGCATTAGGGAGCAGGAGAGCGGAAGAGGGGATGTGCGAGTGTGTCTTTCAGTAAACCATTTTTTGGTGTGACTCCACCACGCAGCTATTTTTAATATCGGTTCTTCTCCGTATGCACGGCCGTTGCAAGCATGAGACGTTATGTAGCATTTTTGAGAGGGTTGTGAATGGCTTCTCAAATGTGTCCTTTCACTTCATCACATCATTCTTCCACCTGTCAAGTCAGGGCAGCAATATCTGTGTACGTATGTAGCCTCCTGCTTTGAGGCTGGAGGCAGGGCCGGCGGTGGCGGTGGCGGCGACAGAAGGGACACCGGTGCTACACAGATAATGTCCAGATATCAGCCCCTCTCCTCTGTCTTCTGTGAATCCCTCATCCCACCATGCGTATACTTCTCCAGCACTCCACGTTTTCTTCCCAAAGGGAAAGAAATAAGATGTTGTTTTATTCATTCATTCTTTTTTTTTTCTTTTGTCCTCATGCATTTATATATCTGTGTTGACACGCACAGAACTAACAAATCAAAGATATATGCAGGTGTGACTGCACATTTTTAACCCACCCAAGTGGTGATTTAAGTGTATTGAGAAACTAAAAAAAATAATAATAATGTGGTATGATTGCATATGGTGTTCCATATAACTAATGATGAGATGTATATATCTATATATTTTAATTTTTGCTTTGAACGTTGAAATATATGACTTGTATTGATTAAAGAAAAATATATATATACAGTTTTTTTTTTTTTTTTAAATGGGATTGGGTGATTGAGTTTGCATCATAGTATACAAGTCGTCTTTGGTTTGCTACAAGCCAGTTAGAAGTGTGAGGAAGAAAACGAAAACTTTTGACAGCATGACAACTCACCTGTCACTTTAGTATGTTCAGAAAGGGTATGTATGGTGAACACATCAATGTTTCAATGGGGCCTCGCTTTCAGACTGTCCAAACAGAAAATATTGGGAAATTCTGATGGAACATAACAGAAGTGAACAAATTTGACTTGATCCTACACGTAATGAATTATGTTTAAAAGCTGAAATACAAGTATGTCTGTTGATGGTTGAAATGTCAAACCCTTGATGTAGGTTTTTGGGTAAACCAGTGACGTCTATGGAGGCGTGTGCTTTAATAATCGGTCCCCTTGGCAAAGGCCTTCTGTAAAGGCACAATAACAGAAATAGGGAATTGATCATAACATGCACAAATGCCCTACAATATGCATCAAATACACTTCAAGCCTAAAACCGGGCAATGTGGTATGATTTCACATGGACCTGGGCCACAGTGCTTTCTCAAGGGGGAGTGCTGACAGCAAGGCAGCTGCTTTCTCCGAGGCCTCCATTGCCATAATGCTGAGCTTCATGAAGTCGGTAGCTCTTCTAGTTGTGCAATACATGACAGTTCTAATGGTTTGAATACATTGCAACTGCATTTAGCGCTGTGGCTTGTGCTGTAAACTCTGGTGTTTGGCGAAGGGATGAACCCTTGTGCACTTCAAACCACATTCCTGCCGCTGCTGCTATTTCAACAATGTCACATGCAAACGGTTCTAATTGCAGTTACCCTTTGGGAGTTGTGTGTGTGTGTGTGTGTTTGTTTGTTGGGGAGATTGTGTGTAAAGAATGGCTTATGTATTTTGGAATGTTTAATTGTTTTTTTTTATTTTTTATTTTAGTAATTATATCAAAATAACTTTATGAAAAATAAATACATGACCTTGTCTTAAAAAGTGTGATCATTTTAGTACTTATCCTTAATATTTCACAAACACACTACTACACCTGTGCAATTTTTCATTATTTATAATCTGCCGTATATGTTAAAATTATGTTATTTGAGCAATGTGTGTTCCCCCTAAACATCTGCTCTTACTACGAGAACAATCCTGTATCTAAAAATTCATAGGAATAAAAAAACCACACAACATATCAGAGAAATATACATTTAATCACATTCATCTCAGTTTCTTTTTTAAGAATTTACAAATATAAATAGCCAAATGTACATGGTGGTGTGTGGAAGTGTGTATAACTTTAATTTAAAGTGGTTTTTAAACAAAAAATTAACCAGATGGCACAAACTCACTTCCCTGGTCTGAAGATCCTGAGAAAAATTCAGAGCACTATAATAGTAAATTATAATAATCATTATTATGATTGCAACAATAACCATCTTTAGTTAATTCTTCATCATTAAAATAATAGCTCAGTATTCTCTAAACCTCTGCTGTATAGTTACTATCTGAAGTGAACCATCTCCACATTCATCTTAATTGGCCCAGGACTACATGGCTACAACCTGAACTAGGTGGTAAGAAATAGGGTTTATATCTGACTGAAATAGGGTTTGTGTTTGACCGAAATAGGGTTTGTGTCTGACTGAAATAGGGTTTGTGTCTGTCTAACACATTAATATTAATATTGACATAAGTGCAAACCCTAAACCACCAACACATGAAGACAGATCCAGTCAAACAGACATCCAGGGCTGGCAGTTCTCTTTCAGTAATTAATGTCCGTTCCCCTGAATACCAATGCATCTATGAATGTCTGCACGATTCAGGAATATCCACCACTACCATTTTCCCATGGTGAAACACTGTTTGAATGTGTGTAGTGACCCTTTAGGGGTCATGGCTGTAGTGTATGGGTATGTACACACACACACACATACACTTCCATAAGCCAGCAAAGGGTGTGAGGGCTAAGCATGATGGGTAATGTGGCACATGGCACTGTAATGAAATAAGACCTCAACACTGTAACAAGCTAGGGCACAACACTCAGAATATACTAGAACACCTCGAAAGCAACAGACAAGAAGGCAAGAAAGAGGAGTGTGGTCTCAAAGAAGAAATGTAATGACCTTAGATGGCCGTCCTGGAGTGCATTCAATACCGTATACATACAGAGAAGAACAAAAACAACATACTGAGGCAACAGAGAATAATGAGTTTTACGTTATTATCATTTTATATATATATATTTATATGTATATATAAAAATGCAACTTTTGAACATAGCAAAAATAACAAAAAAAAAAGGTGATTTCACACAACCTGAAATCTTACGACATGATTTTTATACTCCTTTTTTGTACAAAAAAGGCCTCACCAGCACAAACAACAAACACCCTCATGCTGGGTTTGTCTGCACAGAAAAACACTGTTGCCAGGGAGGGGCGCCGCCTCCTTGGTGGGACCAGCCGAGGGATCTCGAGCCTTCCTCCTCTGTATGTCCTGTGGGCTTATCGGTATGCCTGAACACCATGTCTGATTATGTGTAATTGTCCCCATCTGCTGTTATTTTATTCGACAGCTTAACTTTGCCCAAACCAATAACTTCTCATCCCATCCACACTCAGAGGCCGGCCCTTCCAACTAAATTACCACAAACAAAACAAATCCAAACACAACAAAATGTTCTGACATCCACCCAAATATGCAAGTGTTTCTTTATGAATTTTAGTGCAAAGTGGGGGTTGAGTTTTGGTGGTTTATGGTTTGTTTGCCTTATTGTTTTTGCTTACAACGTCCCCGAACGTGACGGACTAGCTGAGCTTCTGCAGCAGCTTGTCCTCGCGCAGGCCGAACGGCACGCTGACTGACATCTCGGCGATGAAGCGCTCGCACGCCTGTCTTGTCACTTGCTTGCAGAATCGAAGGTCGATCCGGCAGATGCTGCCACAGCGCTTGAAGTAAGTCAGCGACTGGTCTGTCACTCGGTTACACACTGCCAGGGGACAAAGGCAAGGAGGGAGGAAGAGAGTGTGAGTCACACAGAGAAAGGAAACTAGACCATGAGTAAAAGATTACTGTGATGCTGTGATGCATTGGAAACACAGGTATGTTTACATGTATGTGTTTATGTATGTATGTATGTATGTGTGTGTGTGTGTGTGTGTGTGTGTGTGTGTGTGTGTGTATGTATGCATGTATGTGTCTGTGTCTTCGTGTGTGTGTGTGTGTGTGTGTGTGTGTGTGTGTGTGTGTGTGTGTGCATGGTGTGTGTAGCTTACCAGACAGGTTGACCTCGGTGAGGGAGTCTCTGGTAGTGGTGCCGGCGGCGGTCAATAGGTTGATGGACTGGTCATTGATGTGGTTGCAGTAGCTGAGGTCCAGTCGTGACAGCAGGGGCATGTTCTTGATGATGAGCCTCAGGGAGCTGTCTGTGATGTCTAGACCCGCCAGACGCAGGTCCACAATGTTCCTCAGCTTACTGCGCGTGTCCATCTGACCTACAGGACCACAACACACAGAGTGCGTCACAACAAGAGTCAAACACCTGACCAGGTCAACTTAACATTAAAGTCAAGATGTTCTAATGCACAGCACAAGCAAACCGTCGGAGTCTCAGTGTTTTTTTGTAATGATTCTGACGCCACTTGAGGTCATGTTGCTCTAAACTGACAGGATTCTAAAGACACTACCGTTCGAACATTTTCCAGGTTGTTTTTTTTCAGATATATTTTGTTTCAGATTGCTGCCCCAGCTTTTCTCTAGAATGACAAAACAGTTTCAGTTCTGATTTGAAAACACCATTTTACACAGGGACTATTTTTTTTACATGAAGACAATGTCATAGTTTATTGTCCTTTTATCAAGTGCGACCAGGGACCTAAAGTCACAAGGTAAAAAAAAAAACATGTATGGTCTATTTAAGTAGCTAAATTGTGATTACAAATGTTGAAGCTTGTTTTCACCATTCTTGTAGTATGTAAAAATGCATGGGGTTTTGTCCTTTACAACCTCAAAAGAAACCTTATTGAGACAGCCTGGGGAGACTAGCAGTCAAATGTAATAGGGAGAGGTACAGGCCCAGAGCTATGCACAATATATCCACCAGAGGTCAGTTTGGTGCCAAGTATTTTCCAGCAACATTTGGAGGTGAGTTTCAATCTGAGTAAGTAGATCAGTGCTGGCAGGTTGGTTGGTTTTGTTCTTCTGTGGGTCTCTGAGGTTTGTATGACAATTTGTATGTAGGTCGCTAGATGTTTTGCAACTCTCTGTGGCTTTGCATTTAGCCACATATTAACCATTTCAATGCAGGGTGCTATTTCCCACTAATTTTCAAATCTGCTGCACACATGCAGCTTGCCTCACAGACCAGACAACAGCTGGCACACCTCTGTATTGCGGCTTCAGCTGGTTTAGTCTTTGCAGTTTGCTGATAAGCAAGTTGTAGCATTTTTAGTTCCCCTTACTGTCAAGCACATGACTGATCAAGATGCGTCCATCGGGATACGACATTTTGCATGTCTCTGTGCAATGAAGATATATTTGTGCCTCTGTGCGGCCATCCACTTGGGTGGTTGAGAGGGGCTCCGTGAGGTTAGACAGAGAGTTTGTATGTAGGTCACTTAATGTTTTCATGTTTCTGTGCCTCTCCATCTGGCCAGCGTCTCAGTTGAGTGTACTTTTGGCAACTTTCATGGCAAGGTGAACACTAGTATTTTTTTCTGTCCACTGCACTTTACATAACATGTGTTACAAGGCCACAACAACAAGAACACATTACTAAGAACCATAGCTGCAACATTTATGGCCACTGATTACATATAGCTGCCCCGTAATCTGTACACCCGGGTGGTAACTGATTATCTTGTTTTAAATTGGGGTTTGTTCTATTTCTTTTTTGATTAGAAAATGCATATATTTGTCCACTAGTAGTCTAGCAAATCCATATTTACAGTTTTAAATGTGAATACATTGCCCACGTGGAGGCAGGCTTTGGCGGTGTGAGGAGGTACCTGGGCGGTTGTCGGTGGGAGGGGAGAGCAGGTCTCTCATCTGGGCGTCCTTCAGGCCCTCCACCCACTGGACGTCCAGAGTCCTGAGCAGAGGACAGGAGGAGGTGCAAAGAGCCGATACAGCCACCCATGAGCAGCCCGACAGGAGCAGCACCCTCAGACCTGTTCACACACACACACACGGACACACACACACACACAGACACACACACACACACACACAGACACAGACACGGACACACACACGGACACATACACACATTCAGACACATAGTTAGATCTACAACAGGCACAGAGATACAAAGGTACAGAAAGATAAGGACACTATATAAACAGGTATTGCACATGTTGCTGATTTGAGCTGATTATGGATTGAGTAAGAGAGATACATGCTAATATTGAAAACAGCATCTTTGATCAGACTACAGTACAGTTTTCTCAGGCAGACACACACATGTCTGCAAGTATATATATACACATACACACACACACACACACACACACACACACACACACACACACATATATATATATAAATAAATAAATAAAACAAATATGTATGTGCTGTACCTGGTAGCCTGTTGATAAGCCAGCTGAGTTGTTTCTTGGAGATGTTGGTCCAGCTAAGGTCCAGAGTGGCAGGCTGTCGGCGTACAATTCCGCTCAGCATCAGAGGAGTGATGGACTTGCAGCGGTTCAGATCGATACGTGTCCACAGCCTCTTATCACAGCACCTAACACACACACATACACAGAGTAGTTATTAAAGCGTTTAAATATGAAGTTACACATTGCCAAGCATTTTAGTTCCCCTACAAGTACAGCATTTTAAAGCTGCAATTGAATAGACACGATGAGACATCTGTTATAGGCTAAATGAGGTGTGAGGCTAGCAGTGCTAGCATCTCTGAAGCTAGCAGAGACATTTTACAGAGAATGAGCCATGAGACTTTTCAGTCCGACACATACACACACATACACATACACATACACATACACATATACATATACATATACATACACATACACATATCCTCACCAACGGTTCCATGTCTTGCACACGCGCATGCAGACGCACAGATCCTGATGTGTCATGTGACTGAAGATGGCCAACCAGGCCTCGCGCTGTGCCACGTGGCTGTGTCCGTCTGCTAGTGGCAGGCGCTCGGGCGGGGGGCTGATGGGTGGCGGCCGGATGACGTGCCGCTCCATCTGCACACACTTGGGCGGCGAGCGCGGCGGCGGTGGCCTCACGGCAGGCGAGCTGCGGTTGAAGCCCAGCGGCGTGATCTGCGGTGGGCCGTAGAAGTGGCGCAGCTCCCACGGCGTGCCGTTCATCTCCCGAGCGCGCAGGTGCGGCCTCTCCCCTCCTCCGCCCCCACCCACTCTATCCAGATCCCCGGCACGTCCGTCTCTTAGGCCGCCCAGTAGGTTGCCGCCAGTCCCGTTGCGGTAGGGCCGCTTGGGCTCTTCGTTCTCGCTGGCCTCGTCCTCGTTGTCGGGCCCGTCGCCCGGGTCGCCCCGCAGCGGCTGGCGGTTCTCGTTGGCCAGCGTGTCCTCCGTGCGCTGGATCTCCAGGTTCAGCTCTTTGCTCAGCTCGCTGCTCAGCTCACGGTTAGGCAGCCTCCGCCTCCTTCTGGACTGTGGCTGGCCGGGGTGAGGCTGGGCCTGGGCCTGGGGTTGGGAGTGGGGGTGCGGGTGAGGGTGCGCAGACACCCGCGACGTGCGGGTCGGAGGGGTCCTCTCTGGGCCGCCGTCCCCGCTTCCGCCCCCCTCACTGCTGGGCCCCGCCCGCGGGGAGCTGCCCAGCGATTGGTCGCTCTCCAGAGAGGCGGGCGTGGCTCGCAGGGGTCCGGGGCTGCGCTCGCTCCGGCGGCTGCTCCGCTCTTCCTCCTCGTCCTGCTCCTCGTCCTCCTCCTCTCCTTCGTCTTCCTCCTCCTTCAGCCTATTGCGCCGGCCCTCGTCTGTTCTGGACAAACGTTTCACTGTGAGTTTGTCGTCGTCCTCTTCGTCCTCTTGCTCTCTCTCGGAGTGTTCTTCCTCCTCCTCTTCTTCGTCTTCGTCTTCCTCGTCCTCTTTCTTGACCTGAGAGAGTCTGGGGATCAGGGGATCATCACGCCAGGTTTTCTTCTACAAATGAAAGAAAATAGGCATGAGTTAGAAGAACTATTCACTTAGGACTGTACAAAATGTTTAATCACTCCAGCGTTTTAAATGTACTATTAATAAACTGTATGTTTGTATCTGTGTGTGTGCGTGTGCGTGTGTCAGAGGGAGAATGCAAAAGTAAAAGAGAGCGCTGTTTGAGGATGTGTGTGTGTGTGTGTGTGTGTGTTTAGCACTTCATTTGTATGCGTGGGTGTGCCATGGATTTATGACTTAATGCGCGTGACCACCTCCGTCTGCGTACCTTCCTCCTGGCGTTGGCATCTTCCTGCTGCTCCTCTTCGTCGTCATCTTCAAACAGCTTCCTCTTCTTCCTGAGGAAGGCCGGGATCTCGGGCCGCGGACGGGGCAGGCCGCTGGGCGTGAGCAGCGGGGGCAGGCGGCCCGTGTGTGGGCCCGAGGACTCGTCCGTTCGGGGCCTGGGCGCGTCCTCTCGCTCGCTCTTCCTCTTCAGGCTCAGGGAGGAGGAGGAAGAGGAGGAGATGGTGGCGGTGCAGGACGCTCCACCCAGAGCTCCTGCAGGGGAGAGCCCGGTGGCTCCGAGGGCAACTCCGACACCGCCTCCGGTGGAGGAGGCAGAGGGCGTCTGGTCCCCGTCGTCCCGCGCCTCACGGCCTAGCCTCTGCTCCCGCAGCAGCGATCCAGGCAGGTTGGACGCGTATTTGAACCCTGGTCCCCGTTTTTGCTTGACGACCAAAAGGTGCGAAACGGGGGAGAAGGGGGGAGACAACTTTATACCTTATGCTTATTAGACGTTGGCATTCAGGAGAGAACACGTGCAGAGACGTGCGGAAATAACTGCACATGAGACATTCACACACACACACACAGTGGCGTTACACACCTGTGTATTGCCTAACTTGTAATTCTGTCCAAATACAAAATGAACAAAACTTGTTTTGATGATGACTTCCTACACCTCTCAAACACCATAGCTGCCCACGTCTGACTTCCTACATCTCTCAGACACCACAGCTGCCCACGTCTTTTCTTGGTTTTGAAAGCTGAATTTTTGCAGTGTATGTGTGACCAGTGTGTTTGTATGAGAGAGAAAGAGAGAGAGAGAGAGAGAAAGAGAGAGAGCGAGAGAGCGAGCGAGCGAGAGAGAGAGACAGATAGATGTGTGAGTCATCTGATCAACACTTCAACAGGAACTAAATGAGAGCAAAAAAAAAAACAGGAAACAAATGTCTCCTCCAGTCTGTGTATGTATACACCCAAGAGATCCACGTGAACGTTCTGCCTTCATAAGCTACAGAACTTATACAAGAGACCAACTCCAACTATGTTGAACTGCAAGTTTTACTCTTCCTCATTTCACAGTACTGTCACTGCATTGGTCCAACTGCAAACTGCAAAGACAAATAGGAGTGCACACTTCAGCATACATCATACTGCACGATATTCCTCAGATACTTACTTTTCCCGTTTTTCCGGCGTAATTGCATTTAGGGCATTCCCAGCAGTTGGGTAGCTCGTCGTTCACCACTCCGGCCACGTCCTTCACCTGTGACAGACAGACGGACGGACAGACAGACAGACAGACAGAGGGCGGGAGGAGAGAAATAATGGTTGAGAAACAGTGACAGGGCTGCAGGGGAGAGCCACAGAGGAACAAGGCAGAGAAAACTGAGTTTGTTAAGCTAAGCGAGCTCACCACAAAGCTGCTTAAAAAGGGAACTGGGTGTGCTAGTGTTATACACGCCCACACACTCTCAAAACACAGACACACACACAGACACTCCTTCGTTCTTTTTCTCTAACAATGTTGCAAACAATATAAAAAAAACACATCATGTGCAGTGTACACACACACAACGTAACAAATATATATGATACAAATCAGCAAGTAAACTTCAATGGGTGAGATTACTACACATTTCCAATCTTGCTCTTATCGGCCCAAAGTTGGTCAGTCTAGGACTCCTACACACATCACTCTATCCACACGCTCACCAGTCAACTGGGCTCGTTTTGCATTTCTGTGTTTCCACCTTGCACATGACACGCAGTAACGACATAAGTATCTCTTTGATGGAATTAATGCTAGTTCAAGGCTAACTGGAATGTGGTGGCAAGAGGACATCCATTTTCTCCCTGTTTTATTTTAAATCAACAGGAAATTCATACAGATCTCTCAATGTGTGTGTGTGTGTGTGGGGGGGGGGGGGGGGGTTCCAACAGACATCAGTTACAATGACAGAAAAGAGTAGCAACCTGTGACCACAACATGTAGAAAGACTGCAAATTCACACATTACCACTTAGACAGAGACTTTCATTAGTATTATATTATATTTCAAGAGCTGTATCTACAAGATGTTGAGGCCTCCAATCTCTTGGATATTTTAGATTGTTTTGACCTTTTTGACAGGATATGATGTGTGAAATCTAGGATCCCTGATCAACATGAGAGTTTAGAGTCAATGTTTAGTGCAGTGGGACATCAGTGTAATACCTGTGGTTATAGGTGAAAAGGATTTAAGGTGTCTAACCCTCAAAATGACTTGTGTGTCTTTGTGGGGTTTTTGTGTCATCTGACCTTCAGGCAGTTGGGGTGAACGATCTCGTTGCAAATGGAGCACTCCATGAGCATGGCGTTAAACTTCTCCTCCTCCTCGTCCAGCGTGTCCTCCTTCCCCGCCTCCCCGCACACTACACACACCGCCGTGTGAGGCAGGACCGGCTGCAGTGCAAACAAGCAAACAGGTAAGCAAACAGGTAAGCAAACGAGCCAGGGACAGCACAAACAGACACAACATGCTACATAACAAGACAGATCCTCAAGTAGCAATAATAATTAACAGGTTGTTTTCAGTCCTAGCATTAACTTCAATGAGAAGGAAAGCTAACCCCTCTCCTGCTGTTATAATTAAAAAAGTGCTCTTACACCAAGCTTGCACAATCACTTGAGGATGGTCCAACATGTCCAACTTTTAGAATACATTTTTAAATACACAAAATAGGGTGGGCCAAATTAAGCTTGGCCTTTTTGACAGGGGTATATATTGTCCCAATAGCAGAGTTGTTAAATTACAATTACTAATCAAAATGTTAGTGATTAGAAAGGGGTCAGAACATCCAAAATAAATGATTGGGGTACTGCAGCATTGTATGGAAAATCCTGGAGATGACTTCATCATAGTCTAAGGATCAAACAGTCAAGAACACTGCTCCAATGGTGAAAACAGCGTAGACGTGGAATCCACGAGAAGCGGTTCAATAGGAACAAGGCGCATCACAGCATAGGGATATCATTGGGCAGGTATAAAGTGGAAGATCATGGTTTGGGTTGGGTGAAAGTTGGAAAACATGGGGTGAGACTGCATTGCCAAAGGAGGCAGATGGTAACCATCTTTGTTTCTGAGCATGAAGAGGATACTAGACAATCAGGAGCGGCTTCTCAGGCAAAGCAAGGGCAATGGATGAACTAGCATAATGTTCCACAAAAGATTCAGATCCTCAGTCAGTGGGTGGGTGAAGACGGAAGCTTCATGTTGTGTATGCGTGTTGGCGCATTAAAACATATTCTGGCTGGTAAAACTAGTTTGACCCAGGGTCGCTACATGTGGAGACATAATCAGGTTTGAAAGTCATTAGAGTGTTTGTTTGAGAATACATTAGTTGAGATTAACTCTTTGCCAGTTAATGACAGAAACAGTAGAATTTCATTTGTGAAAGACGGGCAGAAAAGTGGACGCCAATCACGTTCGAACAGCACTGGCAAATGGGGCAAAGCGCAGGATTGGAGATTGCTGGCTGATGTCGGAAGGCAACTTCAAGTTCCCTAGTGTATTGTTGTGACTACTATGAGACCAGACATGGTGTTGTATTCTTGAGTGTGAATGCATTGTTTTCTTTATTGAGTTAATGATTGCCTTTGAAGATGCAATTGACCTATGGCTAAGCCCCGCCCCTCGAACGCAGACGAGCCAATGGCAGTTTAGTAACAACTGCACTCGGACATCTTGAGTTTACAACTCCATATAGAGTAGCTTTAGAAACCGTGATTCTTCACTTGTTTTATGGGGTTTGTTGTAATGTAAGTTGAACAAAAATGGTCAAACGATGTGCATGGGGTAGATACAACACTTATACGAGGTATCATGAGAGGATAGGCAATGGGGTATATTTTATCCCATTTCCCAAACTAAAACAAGGCAGGGCCAAATGTCTCCGGTGGATTAAGTTGTGTGGCAGACCACACAGTCAACTCTACGTTCATTAGCTATCTGCCATACTCTTGTTAGGTTGGAAATGTCCTCTGCTAAAGCAATCAACTAAGCCTACATGATCATAGGCATACTCATTCACATTATTGTCATTGACAGTACCGGCTTACTTTCACCACTGATGTTATACTAGGTTTAGACAAGTTATCTCTGGCTAAAACGGTTAAAACTAGCTAACGTTAACGTTAGCTATTCACTAGCTGCGCTAGCGTAGCTATGTCAGTTATCGGACAGTTTGTTAAAAATCAGCCATTCTATTAAACAATCGATATGCACAAGTATACATGAGTTTAATAATGAATTAACATGACAACATGAACATTTGCCGATAACACACGCATGCCGGTTACGATAGCTAGCTAGACAGTTAGGACACTGTCCTGTCAGGGGCAGGTTAATGCTAGTTATAATAAACGTAGGTCTACATCTCAGTGCCTCTCCAGATTAGTTAAATTAACTGAAGATAAATTAATTTAATCTTTCCCTACGGTGCATGAACAATGCTGGTATTGGATGTATTTATCTGCAATCGTGATGACCGTGAGATGAGGCTTCTCCCTCTTGCATAGTGATCTGTACATTTTCGCCTCAAATTTAAGCTTGTTATCCACCATATCTAGTTTAAAATTTTATACATATCCCTCCATTGCATAATGAAGTCTCTTTTGAAGGCTTTTAGACGAAATCAGGTTCTTTTGTCTCCTAAAGTTGTCTAGAGCCTCTTGGGATATCGTTTTGACACTGATAGCTGCCATTGTAAACTATAGTAAGCTCCGATAACTTGTCCGAGTTAGCAACAGTAACGAAGGGGGGCGGGGCTTAGCCATAGGTCAATTGAGGAAGCCTTTGAGAGGAAGAAGCTGAAGTATCCAGATCTGCGTGTGGAAGTAAGAGAACAAGGTTGGCACGCACACACAAGACCAATAGAGATAGGTGTTAGAGGCTTTGTAGCTGAATCGACCACAATACATCAGTTGGACTGTGGTTTCTTGAGGACATGTAGAATATATAATTAATTCTCCTGCTTTGCACTTTTTTGCCGTCTACACAGGCTCCAATCATTTAGCAGCATGTGCTCAATTTTGAGTGTTGTTTTTGATTGGTTCTCTTGTTTATTAAATTTGCACCACCTCTCAGCAAACGGTAATCAAATATAATAAGTAATTTACTTTGATGAAGTAATTACTGTCGTTACATTACTTTTTTAACAGGGTAACTAGTAATCTGTAACCTATTACATTTCAAAAGTAACCTTCCCAACCCTGCCCTATTCACAAAGCATCTTAGAGATAAAAGTAGCAGAGTAATTCACAAAGCCCCTTGGTGCTCAAACTAAGTCTGGGAGGACTCCTCACTCACTAAGAACAACTCTCACACCAAAAACAGTTGCACGCCAGTTTACAGACTGCCATGCCCATTTTTTGTAGGAGTTTCTCCTCCATTGGCAAGTTAGGAGCCACTTTCAGCCTTAAGATGCTTTGTGAATACAGGCCCTGATCTCATCATTTCTGGCACTCTCCTCTACACTGTAACATCCCTGGATTGCAGAAAACCTGGAGGGACTCACCGCAATGCACTGCCTCATGATGCATGACTGCTTCATGCGTCCCGGACCGCCGAACTTCTTCATGTCCTTGCAAAAGTGGCACTCGCCACACTCCGTCCGCACGCATGCCTCGCACTTCCTGCAGCGCGTGCGTCTCCGCCGGGCGCCCGAGGCACTGCGATTGGACGGCAGTTTGACCCCCGTTGACCCCGGCGTGGAGAGCGAGGCGGATGCCGGCGTGGCCATCTTGGGTTTAGGCCGATTAGGAGGGCGCTGCTGTAGGAGGGAGAGGAATGAGAGGGAAAGAGAGAAAGAAAAGGAGACAGGAGTCAACAAATCGCTCTATATTTGTAGAACGGTGATGTTCTGCTGTGTCCACAAAAAACAAGAGATGAGAGAAAGCTGCTGACAGACATCATCTGTCAGAGAGCAGAACACAGAAAAAGAGAAAAACATACAACCAAGGTGAGCGGAAGGAGAGAGTGGATGTACCGTGAAAAAGAGACTGCTGGTAATGCGATATGCTGCAGCACCAGAAGACTGTTACCTGACTGAGAATGTGTGGAGAAAAAATATGCCAACCCTATCTATGCCAAACCTCTAGGTCAGTTCTAGCTTCATTGATAGTTGCCTGCGGGTAAAATGGCACTCAGACTTCCTCTGAACAGGCCTCCATCTGCAGCAAACTGCTTTGTAATCTTCAAGAAAAAAGGAATCTCAGGTTATAAAACCAAGTCTGCTTTCAGCGTGAAAGACTAAGATAGAGAGGAAAGGATGAGCATACGATATGTAATGAGAGAGAGAGAGAGAGAGAGAGAGAGAGAGAGAGTAAGAAAGAAAGAGAAAAACTGAAGAAAATATCGGAGGTGGAGGAGCAGGCGAGCAGTACTGCATGGGGATGTCTGTTTCCATAGCAACAGATCATTTTGAGGAGCGATAGATGGTTGGAATAAAATCATGAAAAGACTGGAGTAATTGGGGAGGGTGGTTTAATTGATAAGGGATGCGTGTGTGAGAGTGTTTGTGTGTGTTTGTTTGTTTTGTTGATGTTCAGAATGAATCCTTTTGATGTTGGTTCACTTGATGAGTTTGCGCTCGACCCTGAAGGCTGTTGCACTATGCTGTGTGCCGTACCGTTGCACAGGGCCATCTTTGAACAGCACACACTCACACACTAAGAAAAACATTTAACCCAGTCTCACCGCACTGCAGCACCGCATAAGGGAGAATCAGCATTACCAGAATGAAAAAAAGAAAAAAACTTCATTCTGAAGGAGCTCCAGGATCAGCCTCATATTTCCTCATCAGCACAAAATATGGAGGTTCTCAACTGCAGCACAAGGTCGGCTGAGGGAAGAATCGAGAGTATTTGGCCGCTGGCATAATGTAGTACCTACCAAGCAAACGGCTCGACTACTGTAAAGCTACATTAGCACTACTGTGGGCCCTCCTCCAGGTCTGGTGGCTAAAAAGAGAAGTGAGGAGCTTCAGTGGAAACCAGGGTGCCGAGCCTCAGCATGGGCTCAACTTGTCAGGGATTTAAAGGGATGGCCATCAGAGTTAGCATGTTGCCCTGAGTCATTCCCCATCTATGTTTAGTGCTAACCAGCCGGCTCTTTCTATAACCCCTCAAGTTATGAACAGCCTATGTGGTAAATGTGTACTATTTTAGCATTTGTTTAAAACTACATTTCCCCTTCAGGCCAAATCTGTGCTAATTTTGCGTTTCTTTAAAACTACGTTTCCTGGCGGGTCATATGTCATAAGACTGTTTTCGATGAAGAGATGGGATCAAACCTCAGAGAGCAAAAACCTTGGGGTATGAGAGCAAGGCCAAGAGCATTCCAGTGCTTGCCCCCGAACAGCAAAACCACAATAACCAAGAGACAAACAAGACAGGGCCAAGCACACTGTGGCATTCCTGCCCAAATGAAATCTGCCTCTGCTAAATCACAGGATTTTATTAAGAGAGAGACCCGGAGTGCCGGGACTCACAAAGGCCTCTCTCATTCTGGTGTTCCCACATTCTCTCCCTCTCTCTTCCTCTCTCTTTCTCTCTCCTTTTCTTTTCATTCATTTAAGCCTCTGGAGGGAGATTACATGTAGGCCACAAAGAGCAGAAGTACAGATGACTCTCAGCAAGTCTGCCAAGGGCAGGGCAAACAACTGCACCACAGAGGCCTACACTGGGCCTAAAAAGACACGGCAACACATTTAGATTTGAGTGATTGGAAGTCCAGGGGGCCTATACTAGTGGGTCTAGCCGAAGCACACATCAAGTGTTCCCAGAGAGGATGCTTTGAGGGAAAGACTGTTGAGCATAGCGGAAAAGGATATCAAACTGGTTTTGATATGTGACTTTGGGAGTTGTGTGTGTATTGCTGAGAGCTAATTTTTTTGCAAAATGCCCATGTCAGCAGAGCTTTACTTGTTCTACTCTGGGAACTC
Source organism: Clupea harengus (assembly GCF_900700415.2). Lineage (NCBI taxonomy): Eukaryota > Metazoa > Chordata > Actinopteri > Clupeiformes > Clupeidae > Clupea > Clupea harengus. The sequence continues at coordinate 7,519,100 of NC_045158.1, read as the reverse complement.
TGCAAAATTACCTTGCTGCTGTTCACACCCTGACAGTGGACGTGTACACACACACACACACACAGCTTTATGCTGAGCCACAGCGTGGCTGGGTCCAACTTCACACGTTTACAGCCCCACAGTGACTGAGCGCTGCAATGGAGCTAATCAAATGGCGATGCCATTCCAGTCACCCATGGGTGCTTTGCTACTCCAGACCAGTAACCCAACACTTGGGCAAGGGAGCCAAGAGATTGCATCATCATCACACAAGCACTGTGCATGCACTGGGTCCTCTCTGGACACCACTTTTAGCAGCCCAGAGATAATGCCAGTTCAGAATTGTGCCCAATTCTCTTTAGAACTGAAATAGATGTTTCTCTCTGGTATGACCACATAGTAACATAATCGTAAGTAGCGCAAATCGTCAAGTAAGTGTCACACACAATCAGTACATGAACAGCAACAGAGAAGATCTTCAAAGATCTTCATCAGTGCGTGAGTAATAAGTACATATCTAAAAAAAGACCAGGACTGATTAGAGAGGCTTTTTTTTTTTCTTTCTTTCGCACCTCTTCTCAAAGCAGGCTTATGAAGGACGAGCTGCAAAAGAGGGAGGAAGAGAAGGAGTAGCTAAAAGCATCTACTCTCATCCTCAAGGGAACAAGAACAGCACAGCGAGATGAAGGCGCGAACATGGTTATAAATACACCCAGCATCTTATTATTGCATATTCCCTTATGCCATCTCCACAGATAACTGAGCACATTTTTTTTCTTCAGTCATGCCTCCATAACACAATCATTTACTGTAACTAGCTTTTACCATTGTGGCGATCACCAAAGGCGCACCCTCCAGCTTGCCTTAAAATATCCACCGTTGAAAATATCTGACAGGTCATGTTATGAGTTAAGTCCGTCATTGATGCAAGCACTGTAATGCCTTGGAAAAACAACAACAAAGCATTTGGAGGTTTAGTGTTTATCTGAGAGACTGATCATTATGTCTTACCTCAGAGGATGTGTCGGAGTCAATCTCAAGAACCCAGCGGACGTGAATTACTGTGTTACTGTTTTAACTCACTTCACGATCAAACTAAAAGCCAATTATCTGATGTGCCACATTAAATAGTCTGTGTTAAACTACGGATATTAGTACAATTTGATACAAATAACGAGCAAAAGCTGCCAGGGCTGACAGCGGGCCAAACAGCTGTATGAAGACACTGTCTGTTTGGAGGTCTTTGCAAAGCAACAGCATCCTACTGGCACTGTGAAATGGCAGCAATTTTACTGTCCTATCACTGAATGAAAAATGGCCTTGTTTAAATTGGGTTAACAGCCTCATTCCTACTATTTTAGTGCCTGCTTCACATATTTCTTTGGTGTCTTTTCAGAAATCAGTGAAGATTTGTAATTGAATATTAATTCAGTCTGGAACCACCAACCAACCAATTGTTGTGATCAATGGGGACTAGTGAAATGCATCTTTGGCAAAAACACTTATTGTCCAATTGTGTACCTATAGTTAGAGTAACACACTGCCAGAATCTCATCCTATCCAGAGGCAGGTAATCTTTCGAGGTCGGTTATTTTGCTAATTGAGAAACCTAAGAGCTCTGGCCTCTGAGTGCACTGGAAGGAAATCAATAGCCAACTGGAAAGCTGCATGATGTAACAGAAGCTTCATCACCAGGAAGCTAAAAATCGCATTGCATGATATTAAAGGGTAGTCATTATTTGCATAGGTATATTTATGTGCACAAAGACAGCTTTGCAAAAAAAACAAAACACGGTTTGACTGACTTAGTCGGAGTTACTATTTAACTTGCCATTATAAGCACACAGAGCTACTGATTGTAACCTCACATTAGGGGACCAACTGTAAGCTTCTGACATGTCATTTGATCAAAGAGCAGGCGTGCACTAGCATGTAATAGCTCAGAGGTGTTCCCTGTAAAAGATATGCAACATAATTAGATTGCTTTTTTCCATGGTCCAGTGAGGGTGGCAGGGAAAAGCTAAGGAACAAACTCACTAATGACCTAATGTCTCACTAATGACTTGACCTTTGAACTTCATGGTTAGACTGCGCACCATCCACTGCTGAGACCGTAGATTTGATCTGGACCTGAGCTACGTCTTAGTTCACACTGGTAACATCCTTGCATACAGTCACAATATCTCCCCCAACACAAACACCAACCTGCCAACCTCAACCCAGCGCTTCTTTCTTCTATCCCTCAACAGCAAAGCAATTTTCATGACAAACACGTGATTCACCATCAGAGGTTTCCCCTGTGGGTCTTACCGCACTGACCCGGCTGACTATCCCATATGCCCACTGATCTCACAGCCTCGCTGTCAGAAACTTGTGGTCTAGAACAATATGTGAGAAATGTGATGCCAGAGAAAAACCTTTGTATTTGCATAACGAGATAGTAGCTCAGGATGAATCAACAACAACACCCCCCCCCCCCCCCCCCCTCAGGGCGGAGAGAGATCTGTGTGAGTCACTGGTGCAGCATGGTGCTACCTGTGAGAGTGTGAAGATGGCACGCGGGAGGACGGAGACTCAACTCAACGTTCAAAGACTTTCAACAAGTCACAGGTACGCCACTTAGTTTGCATACCTGTGAGGTGTACAAATACATCAACAAAAGTATACCGTGGAAAAGAGCACAGAAACTAACAATAGCTTCAGTTGCTATGTTGTTAGCAAGTCACATGCCGAAAGGCTTCTGAATTCCTATACAATAACCCATTTGTGAATGCTGGATCACAGAGCTGTTGCATCCCATTGATGCATGTTGCAATACATGGGCACAGCTTAATGGGTTTTTATTAAGGCTGAGTGTCAATGTGTACATAAGAGTGTGTGTTTGATAGGAAGTTTGGACTAATGCGGTTCTCCTCCTGTGTTCCAGGCTGCAGGAACACACACCCTCAGCTGACCAACATTTCCCAAAACTCTGCACTCTAATGCTTCAGGAATTCACACATGGTCAGGTTGTGGGTTGATGTAAGCGAGTCAGCCAGTGTACAGCATGACTCAACACTCAATCAAGTGAATGTGTTTCCTTCTCTTGTTTTTCAAGTGCTGGGCTTTTGTTCCTTCACAGCTTTGCAATGTAGAGCTACTGTATATCAGCCATGTTTTTGTCACTCTCAATTCACTGCAGTGGAATTCTACATGTACAGACAATATTCAAGAGGCCGACTTTTTTAAACAGGGAACTTTGTATCACTTCCTGCTCTGCAGTGTTTCTGTATACTACTGAAATTATAATTAATTATATAACATAATTCAAATTCCTGACCACTCGTTTCAAAGGTTGCATAGTTGTGATGTTGATACCTTTGTTAATTCATGTGTAGGTATTTTTCAAAAGACAACATATCCACAGACATTCAGTGTAGACACAATCACAGACACATGCTAACATGCTAACAGTAGCAGAGGCCAGAGTTTGAAGCACTGGTTTAACCGGCCTGAAGTGTATCCTTGGTGTGCCAGAGTAACCCTACTCTCAGAGGCTCCTTTATTGTTCCTCATTCCCTCTCTCCTCTCTTCTCCCCTCCCCCCATCCCAAAGAGCAAATACAGGCCTGTCTTAAAGACACAGCGCACCACGAATACACACCCCTGACACAAAGAGGCACCAAGCATGCAGGGGTTAAAATACACATTCACATATTAGGAGGGGCAACAAGAGCACAATCCTTGAAACTGTGTGTGACTGTGTGTGTGCGTATGTATGTGTGTTTAAGAAATACCATCTGTTCCTGTGAGTATATATTTGTAACATATGTGCCTCAAAAGCATATGTATCTACTTGCAAGTGTGCGGGCGCATGTGTGTGTGTGTGTGTGTGTATAAGAGAGAGAGAGAGAAAGAGAAAGAACGAGAAATACCAACCCAAAAAGGGAGACAGAAAGACAGGGAAAGAGTGACTGACTGAGTGCAGGTCCTTGCTTGTGGTGGGTGTGTGTGTGTCTTGTGGGTAACACTTGTATGATTGTGCAGCTGTTTATGAACCACTAAGAAAAGGTGTGTTGTTGTAACAGCACATAAACAGCTGATTACTGGAATAAAGACTGTCTTTCCAATAAATCATACCCACAAACCCAAACATTATGCCCTCTTACCAAAGAAAATCACTACATTTGGGATTCAACAAATCTAGCCCGACTCCTCCAAATGCCAGATCACCAAGAACAAAGTAGGCTTATCTGTCAACAGCATACCAGAATATGCTCTTAGCACTTCTTAGCATTCATCTCTACAAAACAACGTGTGTTCTCCTTTTAGTCTAAATAAATATGCAGACAACCTTCTGCCAAGTGATTCTTTGTAGAACCCTGTGATGTTATGCTCTGTGGTCTACGGAACTTGTTTGTTTATATATGTGTAATATATATCCAGTGTTGGAGTATTAGAGTCGATGATGAACCCTTACATCTGTATTCTGTAGGGTATGTACAGGTGTACACCGATAACAATAATGAATTACTAGGCTGACCAGATGCAAACAGACCAAATGTGGGACAGAAAGTTTGTGTAGAACAATGTGGGACAACTTAACCAATGCTGAGAGGTAACCTAAAACTTACCCAACTGAATCAGAAACATTTGTATTCTGCTTTTTGGCCTATAAACACCTATACTTTGTCCTCTAGTCAATTCTCTTCTCAGTCATTTAATGAAAGCCAGGTTTTTAGAAAAGCTTGGCTGTGTTGCATTTGTACGAGCCTGGTTACTGCTTTTGATGTAGTGCTATTAAATAATAGTAGAAACTCTGCCACAACGGCATAAGCAGCTCAGGTGCCGAGCGGGTAAAAGAAAGCGTCTGCGTGTTCTTATTTCCAACAATTAAAAAAAACAAATTACCAATGAAAATGCCAGACATTATCTCAATATGCAGGAGGCAGGACGAAGCATCCAAATGCTGTGCAGTACAATGCAAAGTGGGACACCTGGTCACTCTATTCATTACCTATTTGCTATGATTATGAAAACCCACGCACAAACCTCCCCCTCATCACCGTCGCAAAATACAGTAACAGTATGACTCATGTACATAAATGACTGACAGAAAGGGGAGGAGATAAAACAGAGAGGACACACATGTTGGGTCACGTTGTTTCATCATTTACCTTCCTCTCCCCTGTTCCAGTGAAATAAATAAATAAATAAACCTCCTTCAACTCTTGCGGTAAACACCCACACTATGGTCAGAATAGGACGCATTTACGATGAAACAAGAGCTATGATCGCCACAACACAGTTCTGTGAAGCAAAGCAGTGTACGCCACTGTGTTACATGACCTTAGCTGTGTGCAAGTTCACGTGTGTGTGTGTGTGTGTGTGTGCGCGCGTCTACATGAAAACCTCCGTGTGATCGGTCTAAGAGAAAATGAAGCAACGGTGGACCTGGACTACAAGGCAAAAATCACACAGGAAGGTCAGATTCCAGCCTCAAGCTACAAAGACAAAGCAGAGCAATTCGAAGCATTCTGGCTGGCTTGCTCTCTGCTAAGTGACACACATAGCTAGCAAACAACAGCCATATCCCAGATTCTCCCTTTTTCTCTTCCTTCTGAGCCCTGCTCTCCCTGTCATTCACCCTCTCTCTCTCTCTCCCTCTCTTCCCTCTACCTCTCTCTATTGAGATATCTTTCCTGAATACAGCAGAGAAAGCCACGCTCACGGTCTCTATGACTTCCTCTCTGAGGGATAGGAAGATCAAGGAATGGGGGGAGAGAGAGAGAGAGAGAGAGAGAGAGAGAGAGAGAAAACAGATAAAATATCTGGGAAGAGAGACATGAGGGGGAAAGAGGGAGTGGTAAAGCACATGCAGGCAAACATACACACTAATATGGCCATTTTATTCCCTGATCTAAAGGCTAAGAAATCTGAGAGGGTAGCAATGGTGTGTGTGTTTGTGTGTGTGTGTGTGTGTGTGTGTGTGCGTATGGAGGCTAACCTGCTCTGTGCTGTCGGAGTCGTAATCCTCATCGTCCGCGCTCAGTGACATAGCCATGGCCGCCTCCTCTCATCGCTTCCCTAACACACACAACACTGCCATGGCTGGAGCCTTCGACTGCTCCTGTTCTCTCTCGTGCTCACTCTCTTTCTTTCTCTTCCTCTCTGTTGCTCGCTCAACCTCTCGTCTGTTGTTTTCTCCCTCCCTCTCTATTTCTCCCTCTCTATTTCTCCCTCCCTCTCCTTCTCTCGTTCTCTCTCTCTCTATCTCTCTGGAACGGGCAGCTGCAGAGACACAAGCAGGCGCTAACCTCATGCATATGCGCTGGGAAAAGGCAGAGGGGGCTCGGGCTCAGCCAATGAGGAAGCAGCTGGCATTCGGTTACAGGGTTGCCCACAAAGGGTGCTCATTGTGAGCTAAGGGTCGGTGGGAGAGGGGGAGGGGGGAGAAGCTGGGAGGAAAAGCCTCCACAAAGGACCTGGGGTAGGGAGTAGAGGCAAGATTACCGCATGTAGAAACAAGGGTAGAAGCTAGATGAAGCATAAATCAACATTTCCTTTCATATTGTGTGGCAGTACCCACTACATTGAGATTCTATCTCAGGATGATAGAGTACTTGATTTCCCCCTCCATTTTCTGCCTTATACAGGAACTGATCGCCAGAGGTTGGAGTTTGATTGCTCTGGCCTGCTCTGCGAGCAGCTGTGGCTTCTGCCTTTGTCTTTTTTTTTTCTTCTCAATGCAACAGGTTACAGGCATGAGACCGTGGCTGTTTGGCACATAGAAGATTCCTTCAAGGATCTCCATTAAAATAACAAAGGCAATATGTCAGTCTCACAGCCCATCTGTCAGAGAGGCTAGTGGGAGCACATAGTATAGCTGCACAAAAATGCTGAATCATCCAACTCAGATGGACTTCATGTAATCCCAAAGCAAAGAGTTGCAAGGCTATTGCACTACTGTGCTGGTCAGAACAGTACTCATATCTCATGGAAAGTCTGAGATGTGTGAAATAATATGTTTGGCATTTTAGGGTTTTCAGGCCTTAAAGAAAGGTTAAGCTCACTGTTATCTTTGTTGATACACAACTGTTGCTTCCAGAAACGAGCTGCTTTCCTTTTTTAAGTCATGGGGGACTCTCTTTCTCCTATCTCGCTTTCTCCCTCAAACACAGACACGAACAGACAGATGTAGGCACTAAACTCTGGCAGCTTCACTGCCGTAATTTGTCCACATAAATTAAACATTTTTTTTCCCCCTGGGATATACTGTATATGTTGTAAATATATGTTCGACTACTCCAAAAAGTCAAACACTTCTCATGCAGTTTTATGTACCACTTCTGCAGCTCAACAACCTCTGTCTTTTTTTTTTTTTTACCAAAACCAAATCTGAAGCAAATGTTCATTACTTTAAAGGCCTTTGTGTTCAGGTCACCATATGTAGACCAGTCTGCACTGAACGATAAACCCCCTGAATTCTTTGTGGGTTTCTGGTCCTCACTTTATCCATCTTTTTTAACATAGTGAGAAAATATTTGACTGCTGGCCCAAATTTGATCACAGCCATCTTCATCTGCAGCCTCAATCCCATCAAAGCGCAGTACATGCATAATCTCCTTATAAGACTTTGAAGTCAGTCCCATCAGAATGCAGTACACACACATAAGGCTGAGACAGATACCAGAAGTAGAAAAATATGATGATTTTTCACTTCCAATCCCAGCAAGTCTATGGTGCAATACATCCACCACCAGGGTTGTAATGTCTCTCAACATCTTTATTGAAATGGTGTTAACTCTGGACATCAGGAACAAAAAGAAGAACTAAATTGTTGTGTGTCTAAGTTGAAGATGAACTGACAAACTGTCTAGTTGCCGTTCCATGTTTTGCATGAATCAGTCCAAAAAGCAAAATGAAAAAAAAAAAACACGGCAGTAATAAATCCAACAAAGAAAAGCAATAGCTTGATGTTCAAAAAGCCAGCAGAGGCGATAACATATAATAACATCCATCCTACAACAACAGCTACTGTATTTTGAGACTACAATGAATCCTCTCTCAAGTAAGCAAAATAAAATAAAAATTATATTAAAAAATGTAAAAGAAAGATAATGGCTCCCCTCCTGTAAGCAAAGATAGTTACAGGAGAGGAACACACATTTTTCAGAGAAGACAGTGCACTGCAGACAAGGTTGGCTTTCATTTTCAAAATCACAATGCATATTGCCCCAGAATGACAATCAGGCATATCTTCTATCTACACCAGTAGGTAGGTGGACATCAGTGTGTTTTATTTGTTTGTTTATTTGACCTACATATAACTGATCAATGAATAGTTGGTTGTAGGCTATAGAACGCTAACACTGAGAAGGGTGAAGGCAGATCTCTGACATAGCAGAAGTACCACCTCTGAACAACTGTGGTATTAGCACCTTCTGGTAGATTAACTGTTCTTCATGCCTAAATGTCACCATGGTGATGACAGCTATAGCCTACTGCAGTGTACAATCTGACTGCTGATCAAGAGTCTGATTTCCCTGGCTGGATACTGACAGTGATCATAAATAGACTTGGGAGATCAGGCGTTCTTGGTGGTCTCTGATACAGGTTTAACTCCATATCAGTGTAATCTGGACTCTGATGTGCCGAGTGTAAAACAGATACAGACTTAATCCCAAAACCATACAGGAGACTCCATTGGCCACAGTCCTGTCTCTGATGAACCCCATTTACACCTACTTCCAGCAATTCTTACCTCCAGTTGGTGAAGGATAACTACTGCATTGGAGGGTCTCCAAATGATGTGTGGCTTTAAAGATATCTGGAGGGGCTACTTAATATCATCATTGATATAATGGGGTCACGCCATGAGGATTCTGCAAAAAGGAGAAGCAAATATCCTTAATATGGGAACAGCATGTGAGGTCAATGAAAACTCATAGGATCTGAGTTTAAGCAAAACTTCGTGTTCGGCCAACATAAAAACGGGTTACGTAGAGATAAAACACATGCAGCATTTTCTCAATAACGTTTAATAATCTAAAGAAAGCATACAATTTTCCTTAAACAAGGGGAGATACCGTTTCTACAAGGCTACTCTTTAAACTCAATTGACCATAATGCACCCGGGAATCATTGCTTCCTGCCCCTGGACATATCTCAATGTAGTTTCCTGAGTGAGCAGGAATATGTTGCTACTGTACTTAGGAGGTAAAGTTTCTTTGCTGTCAGATTTCAAGTCTTCAGAGATTCCGTTGATCAAAACTGTCATGTCGATCTTATCGTGCAGCATTTGCCACTGATTCTTACTTACCAGAATAACCGTTGTGTGTACCTTGCTGTAGTTCGAGACTACATACGTTAGCTGCTTGAAGTTTGCACTATGCCTGACACAATGAGTTTGAACGAGCACTCCCTTCAGGCTCTGTCATGGAGAAAACTTTACTTGAGTCGGGCCAAGTTGAAGGCAAGTAGCAGAACTTCAGCCCTGCTTTCGGGTTTCGCCATGGTAAGTAGTCCTACCGCTTAGCAACTTGACATTCACTAACATATTCCTCCATAGGAATTCATATCAGTCTGCAAAGGAATTTGGAATGTTGTCGGTAAAATGTAGCCGTACTTTCAGTGTGACGCATGCGATTACCACCACTATGGGTAGCACGCACCTGTCAGCCGATCAGTTGATTCAGCTGCATTTAGTGAACTTAAGTATTCCTTAACGACAGATGCCATTTCTTATTTTAAACACCAATATGCTCTGTATAGCTCGCCTCGGAAATTCGCCATATAATCTAACCAGACTTGCATACATACCAGCGGATGTAATGTTGCATGCAAAAAGTTCACTACTTGTCAAGTTTCCGTTGTCTCTACACTCGTTCAGTTTGCGGCTCAGACGTGCGATATGTGCAGTCAAACCTGCAGGCCCACACACGTACTTTTGCAGAACCTCAAGGCTATAGCGAATATGCAACACATTGCCAAACTAAAGGTGGGGCTACAAGTTAGTCGGGGTTAAAGGTCAGTTCTGAAGTGGATTATTGGAAGAAAGTGATGCTGGTTGGTTAGCATGCTCTTTTACCAGATAGTCAGATAATAGAATGGGCCCATGGCAAACAAAAAAAGTGAACATCAACAATGATTTCACTTTCAGTGGAAGACGTCTTAACGCCAGTTCCACAAGACCTCTTAACTCCACTGGAAAGGCTCTTAACACCATGAAATGCACAAGTTGTGTTAATGCATTTGACTGAATTCTAAGCTAAAACAGACAATAATATTGTTCTTATAATATATATATATATATATACATAGAGAGTTGTTTGTACCGTTGAACTGTAAACTGTTGGTCTACTTTGCTTAATAACAAAGTAGATTCACAGTCTGAGTCTGAGTCCCTTCGAGACTTTTCCCCTTAGACTTTTTTGGACTTTTAGTTTTTGACAAAAAATAAGCATTTTGTACAGTCTACTTTGTTTTAGACATATTAAGATTTTAAATACAAAAATATTTTCGAGCATAATATCCAAGCATAAATTTGTTGACAATTGATGCATTCAACCCTTTCTTGAGCTACTCATTTTAAACATTCTTGAGCTTGAATGTAATTTATGAATTTTACTTACAAAAAGCTATCTATATATATATATATATATATATGGTCAAACTGGTCAAACTAGACTAGTTTGAACATTTGTGCTCTTTGTGTGTATGGCATGTCTGGCTTTACAGTGATTGATGTGTGTCTGTGCCCTTCCAGGTGGCTATGGTTGAGGTGCAGCTGGAGCGGGACTTCACGTATCCCCCAGGCCTGCTGATTGCCTTCAGTGCCTGCACCACAGTGCTGGTGGCCGTGCATCTGTTCGCCCTGATGGTCAGCACCTGCATCCTGCCCAACCTGGAGGCCGTCAGCAACGTGCACAACCTGAACTCGGTCAACGAGTCGCCACATGAGCGGATGCACCGCCACATCGAGCTGGCCTGGGCCTTCTCCACCGTCATCGGCACCCTCCTCTTCTTGGCCGAGGTGGTGCTGCTCTGCTGGGTCAAGTTCCTGCCGCTTGGGAGCCCGGTCGAGACCAAGACCACGGCAGCACCAGGCATCAGCCCCGGCCAGGCAGCCGCCATCACCTCCACGTCCATCATGGTGCCGTTCGGCCTGGTGTTTATCGTGTTCGCCGTGCACTTTTACCGCTCGCTGGTCAGCCACAAGACAGACCGGCAGTTCCAGGAGCTGGAGGAGCTGTCCAACATCACACGTCTCCAGAACCAGCTGGACCACCGGGGAGAGGCGGCCAGCTTGACGTCCACCAATGCCGCCGCTGCCCACTTCCCCTAGAGGACAAGCCCCTACTGTACCACTGTACTGTATCATTCTACACACACACACACACACACACACACACACACACACACACACACACACACACACACACACACACACACACACACACACACACACACACACACACACACACACATACCCATACACACACACACACACACACACTAAAATCCTAACCCTTATAACACTTATGTTCTGGAACAACATTTTTACATGACCACTAAGGAAAATGCACACATCTGCTAAAAGATCACAGGTTCCTTTGATTTAAACAGTGTGTGTTTTATGGTACGCTATGAGGTAACAGACTTCCCACAGCTTAGAAGCCATTGAATCCCACCTTATTCGAATAGTAGTCTAATTCCTCCTGGATATCCAGACCATCACTTCGATATTTTAAGAGCAGCTATTTTTCGGAATATTTTTGTTGAAGTACCTCTTTGATATACCATATATGTTTATAAGTTTAGGATTTTCTGCATGCTGTAATTTACAGCACTGTGCAGTCTACTGTAGTGCCAATGCATTGTTACAGCCTTGCACACACACACACACACACACACACACATACACTTACACACACACACACATACATTTACACACAGACCTTTGGGGAGTATGATGATGTTTACTGGTGTATTGGAATTTTAGATTAGTCTCCATAGAGGAACAGAGTAGCACCAGGCCCAACACGACCAGCTGTAGTTACATATTAACATGTGCCGCTGCCCACTCACCTAGTCCAGGTTTGTGCCCATGGTCTGTGGAAGGTATAATGTTGTTCCTTCAGGGCAGCATAGCGCAGCTTAATAACCTCGAGGGTGCTACTGCTGTGATTATATCTCCACTTTGGCTTCATAAAGGTTACAGTGGGTTCTCTCAGGCTTTGTTCAAAGACAAAAGACTTTCTGAGAAATGTAAAGAAAAACAATGCACATATATATTATTATTCTTTTGTGATTTTTAAAAAAAAAAATTTTTTTTTGCATGTTCATTCTGTGAAGCATTTTATTGTATAACAATTTTAAGTGTATTTTACTTGCATTTGCTGCCTGTCTATATTTATATGAAGAATAGATTATGGGAATAATGTGAAGCGTTATCATGAAAATGAAGCACTTGACTAATGCCACCTGGTTGTGCATGACGCTTAAAGACATCTTTAAGCCCCCCTCATACCTTTACAAGCCATGTTGTTTATCCAAACCACTATTATAGGAACCACTCTGAAGAAAGTAAAGTTTCTTGGTGGAGTATCAACATTTCCACTTTCATTCATGAAGTAATGGCCAAGACCAGTGCTGTGTAATATCAAAGTGCCACAGTTTTGGCAAAGTAAGCGTTCACACCATCAAGCGCACATTTATTTTGTCAGCTACATTTAACATTTAAACCCATGAACAGAGCTCTTTAGTTTTTTAACATTTACCTCTTCATTAAGCATACACTTCAGACCAAGATAATCAGATTTTGTCCCCCACAGATAGATGCAGCGTCTCTGTAACATAAAAACCCATGACCTGAGTATTATTAGTGGCCTACAACACTGGTTTATTTACAGGCAAAAGAGATTTGACCACATATAGCCACACCATATTCCTTTTTACTGTTCACCACTGACTGTCATGAATAGGTCATATCTCCCTTTTAAATTACGTTATTTTGTCTTCATCTATAAGATAACACATTTATGGTTATGAAAAACTGATGCTAATTGTTATTGCAGATGCTACACTGGACATTACTGGTTTATGTTGTAGCAAGCTGGGGTAATAGTATTGCATGTCAAGTCAACATTTTGTCATTTTTGGCTATCGTCAGAAATAACCAGATACACATGTACAGTTTTTGGTCCATTGTTTTAAATTTCAAAACTGTGCCTTCTCATGATGCGTTATGAGCTGATCTCTTGTGCTGCATAGTGCCAGACGCAAGATGGCAACACACTGAACTGCATCATATATATACTGTATGTAAAAAAGGGTGTTTTGTGTAACTGTTACATTTTCTTACATTGCTTGTTAGGGGTCTATCTGTGGCAATTCAAAATGTTAAACTTTTGCAGTTATGACTTTCGTGTGTTAAATGTTTGGAGCCAATTGAGGATAGGTCAGAACTTGACTCTAAAAGGTTGATTTCTTAGGCCTGTATGACTGCCACATTGCATAAAGTACAGTATACTGCCAAATTGTGAAGTTTAAATTACAGTGCAATACTTTTTTGTGTAGTGGGGTTACAGAAGAACCAACACACCCATAAATGAGTCACACCAAAGCATAAAAAGAAAATATACCATTTTTAATTTAATAATTTTAAATATTTCTGGCTGCTGCGTTTATCTGTTTACACTATAGTGGATTTTCTGAGCTTTTGCTTTTTTTCTCCATATGCTTTTATTTGCATCAGCTCTCTTCTCCAGTCGCAGCATGATGACGGAGACATTTGAAGTTTATTGTTGATAGTTTTCTACTGTGAGTTGACTGATCACAGAATAAAGATTTATATTTAATTGGTGGTAGGACAATGCTTTTTCTCTTTATGGTTGTAATGTTGCTCCTACACTACGATTGGATAGTCAGTACTGTGAGAGGAGTCGCCATGTGTACAATGAAGTTCAGATAGCAGGTCATTCACACTAAAAGGCCCCTACCTGAATTTTTTATCTGAATTCTTTGACTTCCTGCCCAGCCTGGTTATAAACTTGGATGAAATCCCCATAGTGGGAGATTTTAATATCCACATAGACAATGGAAACAATAGCCTTACAATCGCATTCCAATCACTCATAGACTGGGTTTTCCCAACATGTAAACCTGCCAACTCATTGCTGCAACCACATAATTGACCTTGTTTATGGCTTACAAATTGACCACTCTATAGTTCTGCCTCAAAATACTGCCCTTTCAGATCATCACCTAATCACACCACATCACTTCTAAAGCCGTTGTTTATCTGACAAGACTACAACAGAATTCATGTCAAAACTACCGGACACACTTGCCTCAGCTCTTACTTCAGGCGCTGAATGTGGCATCAGCACATCCCTACCTCATATCGACATAGTAACAGATGGTGTCACAAGTGTGCTTTGCTCAACCCTTGACACTGTTGCACCAATGAAAAAGAGAATAAGAAAACAGAAAAGGCTCGCCCCAGGGTACATTGACCAGACTCATGAACTTAAGCAACTTACTTGAAAACTAAAAAATAGAATGGTACTCCACCAAACTTCAGGTATTTCATCTGGCATGGAAGGATAGCCTTTCTGATGCGAAATCAGCCTATTATTCTTCATTGATTCAAAAGGATAAAAACAACCCAATTTCTAGAATAACAACAAATCTCCATACAATCAAACATTCTGTTCCTATAATCTGTAGCAGTTACGATTTTATGACATTTTTCAATAACAGCATTTTAACAATAAGAGAAAACATTCCCAGTCTCTTCCCCCTCTATGACCCTGTATATGCACTATGACTACCTCTGTAACACCCCCACAACCTGGTGCACTACTTGAATCCTTCACACCCATTGACCTCCCTGAACTCAATTCCCTGATCTCCTCATCTAAATCGTCAATGTGTCTACTAGACCCTATCCCCATAAAACTACTTAAACATGCAATGCCCTTATTAAATAAGACACTACTTAAATTAATGAATAATTGAATAATTTTAGGATATGTTCCACAAACATTCCAAATAGCAGTGATGAAACCATCTTTCAACCTTGATCCTGATAACCTGGCAAACTTTAGGCCTATATCCAACCTACCTTTCTCATTAAAAACACTTGAAAAAGTATCAGCATAGCAACTCACTTCCTTTTTACATAAACACAATATCCAAGAAGACCTCCAATCTGGATTAGATCCCATCACAGCATTGGAACGGCTTTGTTCAAAATTCAGAATGACCTACTAATTGCATCTGATGGGTGCATTTCAAAACTGGTTCTTCAAGACCTTATTGCTGCTTTTGAGTTTTGACGCTATAGATCATATTTTGCTCCAGAGACTTGAACATCATGTTGGTATCAAAGGCTGTGCCATGTTTCTGATTTCCTCTCCTCCCCTTCTCCTCTCTTCCCTTCTGCCAGAATTGAATTGAAAAGGCCCAGATTACAATACTACTACACCATAATGTTGTAACACAGTGCTGAAGTACAGACAAGTAACTAAACAATGTTCAGTGAGTCCTTTAATACTAAATATATCATTACACTGTGTAAGCACTATGAACCCCGATGCATAGAACTCCGTAGGATAATGTAACTGTTTTATTTATTTATTTTTCAAAACATAGCTTGTTCCTGTTTCTTATTCTTATTATTCGGATTGTAAGGTTACAGTTTTTCTCCATTGTTTACACACAAAAACTGGAACTTATGACACAATGACCACAACCTGTAACTCATGTGCCAACTCCCTAAACCAATTCTGCTGAACTATAAACACATTTCCTGCTTTAGACCCAGATTTCGATTCTAAACCACACTTTCTTCAAAACACTGCACACAATTATCTGCTTTAGACGCAGATTTCAATTCTAAACCACACTTTCTTCAAAACACTACACACAATCCAGCTCTTTTGGAAAAAATAAAGACATTTCATACTGGTGTTTTCCCATTCATAGTAGTGCTTTCCATTCAGCACATCAGTGTTCAATTGGTTTTTAGAAGTGTCTACTCATATGATAGTCTGTGTGTGTCATTTGAATACAAAATACCATTTTGAGGAGACAAAATATTGTTTTGAAGGCAAAGTAGCATTTTGCAGGAGTGTGTAGGGTTTTGCATTTTGTGTTTGTGGTTTTTGGATTTGTGTTTAGAGTTTTGAGAAAATTAGGTATGCTTTCAAAAAATGTGTTTAAGCAATTGTGAAAAACTGTAAATAAAGGTGTCTGAATAAAATGCAGTGAAAGTATGCAGTAGATGCGATAGAACACTGCCCTCTGTTGGTTGATTTTGTAATTAACCAGGCTCTGCTGTATGAGTTGTACAATGTGAGAGCTCTAAAGGATTTGAAATCATATTGAATCATATCAATCAAATAGTTCTTTAAAAAAAAATGGTGGCATTTTCCATTAACATTGTGCAACACCGGCTAGTGTTGTCACAGGTGTCCACACCTGTAAACATCCTTTAAACCAATGGGAAGATTAGACAAACAGGAGAAGATACAGTGGTAGTGAAACCAAAATGTTTCTTAATGAACATCCCTATCTTGGTGATTTCGGTGTAGACTGCCAGATGCCATGACATCATGGCACACACAGATCGTGTCAGATATGACTGAATATGTTGTTTGCATTGCATGCAGCATTTCCCCTCCAGGAAATAAGTTAGATCATTATTGGTGCCAGGCAGCATAGAGGTCTTTTCTGAGTAGGCATTACCTACACAAACATTGGGCTTTATTGTTTCATTGCTTTCAGTTGTCATCCAATCATCAAGGCCATTACTGGATAGCAGCAGGATGTCATCCAATCATCAAGGCGGCATTACTGGATAGCAGCAGGATGAGAACGAGTGATGATAACAGCAGCAGTCAAGCAAGGAAAGGCAGCTGGGGGCTGTAGACTGCCTAGCATATTTTGAATGCCGTATTGTTCGCTATTTTTTTAATTTTTTTTTGTGATCTAATAGTTTTGTTTCTGTTTTCTATTTGTTTTGATATTTTATTTTATTGTGATTTAATTGTAAAGCACTTTGGTCAGCGTGAGCTGTTTTTAAATGTGCTATATAAATAAATATGACTTGACTTGATTGTTTGCTAATGCTGTGTATTGTTTGTTTCAATGTTCCAAAACATATCATCATGGTAACGCAGTATTCGTGGTAAAAGCTGCATTCCATTCGAAGCTTTCCTTTTTTGTCACGCAGTTTACCATACCAAGTTTCCTTTCAGCTATTTGTGACTTGTATACCACCTACATTGCTTCATACTTGGTAGCTTTAGTATATAATCTTTTGGTTATTGTTGTCTTTTTTTAACTATTATAGATCCAGTATGACATAGGCATTTTTAGTACTGTTGTTCTGCCCCCGCTTCTGTGTGTGTGGCGTGGTCACTCTAGCCTGCTACATTGGCTCGGCAGATAGCTAACAGTTTCCCCAAGAGAAAGTCTTAAGCTAGAAGTTCTTTTCAAACCTTTACTTAGGAAGCACTGTAAAACTGAGCAGACATACAGAATACATCGTATTAATCCTATCTCGTAACATTCGTTTCTAAAAACAATCACTTTGCATTGCATGTTTAAGGGTGATAGAAACTACGTTAGCTTAATGCTAACTTATAGGGGAAATTCCATAGAGACCGCGCTAGCTATTAGCATATTCATCAAAGTAAACAATTCGAACAAACTTCGGTTCATTACAAATGGTTTCCACAAGAAGTAATGTTTCTGAGTAATAACTGATCAACTGTTTAAGAAAATACTTACAGGCAAACGTTTTCTGGCCATAAATATCAGAGTAGGAAAAACCGTGTCTGCTTAACTTCACCATGTATTCTGACTACGAACACTGATAACGATATTACTTTGCAGTTGGCATTTACACCACTAGAGGGCGCTATTTCCCTATACAAATAACAACAGAACAGCACAACCGTAATACCCTTTTGTTAAATGTTTTAGCTACAAATGAAATGCAAATGTGGACATTTGTCTTATTCCTGTTATTTACGAACTAAGTTACAGCTTTATGTGCGTTTCTGCTCCAAATTTATGATGGGTTAGTGTAAAGAAGACTGTACCATTTATGTAGGTATTGTATAGTGATAGCATCCTTAAGATCTGTATAGGAACCCAGGGCAAGCCACATAGAAGTGACAATTAATATAATTTCACAATTTTCAGAGGCTGTCAATTTATGATCTTGTGTGTGACCATTGTTGACCCTATAAAAGAACTATGATTTAAGAAACATAATTTGTCAACAACTACACTAACTTTTGTTTCTGTCCCCATCTCATGCACTTTGCATGTTGATGAGGGATGGGACCTGTTGAACTTCATCCTTAACATTCTTGACTGAGCAGGATCAAGGTAACCAAACCATATAAGCTGAACAACAAAACACCCGGAAGGTTCCTTAAAAAGGCTCAAGTAATAGAAGCACACGTATCACAAGAGATATAAGGTAAGGTTGAAGCTCTACACCTATAGGCTCATTCAGAAGTGTCAATAGTTACAAACAGAATTTGTTATCATCTGTTAATAATTACAGTTATAAACAGAATAGGTTATTATCAAGTGTTTGGATAGTTCAGTTAACATAGTTGAAAACATCCCATTTCTATAAACAGAAAGATTTTCTTATTGCGCAGGAATACATGTCTATACAGCAACAATGGTAGACTCCACTTGTAAACAAATTCACTCACAATGAAATGCATCAGAGGTTTAAAAGTAAAAACATCCCAAATGTGACATAGAATGTGAACATAAACATCTGTTATGAAAATATTTTCCCCTTCAAGCAACTCTCTTGTTAGCATGGTGGCAAAATGGCTCAAAACAGCCAAAGTAGCCCAGGGGGATGTTTCCCTCTGTCACAACACTCAATGATGAGCCAACCTATTCTATATTCTATATTCTATTCTATATTCTGATGACAATCTGGAGTGTGATATTAAAATGGACATTAAGAGTGACAAGAGTCTGTAATATTTATTCAAGCCCACTGGGATTCAATTGCCACCAACACACTTTTTCTCATCCTCTCTCTTGCAGCCATGGCATTCCTTTCCAGTTATGGTCGAAGCAGCCAATCCAATAATAGCCATTATCCCAAAAGCGTTGTCACTCTTTAATAAATTACTACTGCAAGTAACAATAAGAGAAACTTTGAGCTGTTAGCAAATCGGATAAAGTATACGACTGCCAGCCTGGGGAGGTTGAACACACAGGATGTGCCAGTCCAGGGTGCAGTGAGGACCATAGACGTCTATAGATGTTGTCGGTAGGAAAACTGTATGATCAGGGAAAGTGTATTAAAACCGGATGTCGTCACTTTAAGCCGGTCTCTGGTTGGATAAAGCTTTTCAGCAGAAATGGACAAGGACCTTTACTTTTTAGTTGAGAAGTTGTGTTGATCGCCTGGCATGCAAACGAGCGGTTTTCTTTAAATTATTATTATTTTTGTGAAGTTATACGGCTTATGTGAATGAAGCTATCTACACAACTTTTTATATGTCTACATTGACTCGTTTAGTTGTTCATGTGGTACACGTAGGTCTTAACTGAAGCTAACGCTTAGACCAACAATCCATTGGAACACATAGTAGCTAGCTAGCCTCGCTGCTAATAAGTCTAACGTTAGCATGCTGATATGAATAGACCCATTATAGTCAGGTGGCTTAATGCTCAATTGACTTGTTAACCGAACTTTTACGAAGTCATACAACTAAACACACAAGTGACTT
This sequence comes from Clupea harengus, assembly GCF_900700415.2. Taxonomy (NCBI): domain Eukaryota; kingdom Metazoa; phylum Chordata; class Actinopteri; order Clupeiformes; family Clupeidae; genus Clupea; species Clupea harengus. The sequence goes on along the minus strand of NC_045158.1, from coordinate 7,499,356 downwards.
GTTAACCTATGTCTACATTGACTCGGTTAGTTGTCCATGCGGTACACGAATGTTGCAGAGTATTGTCCTATTGTAGGACTTAACTGAAGCTAACGCTTAGACCAACAATCCATTGGAACACATAGTAGCTAGCTAGCCTCGCTGCTAATAAGTCTAACGTTAGCATGCTAATATGAATAGACCCATTATAGTCAGGTGGCTTAATGCTCAATTGACTTGTTAACCGAACTTTTACGAAGTCATACAACTAAACACACAAGTGACTTGTTAACCGAACTTTTACGAAGCTATATGACCAAACACAAAGCTAGCACTGTTAATTCCGCTATAGCTAGCCAGGTCAATTAGCTCGCCTAAGATACTGCAATTTAAGCTAACCAATTACCTCATTTCCCCCAAAACCCATCGATTACATGTGTTTGTGATGTGTAACATATATCCTTAATCAGTCATTCAAGTTATTAACGTTTATTTACCGCTAGCGATTACACGACACAAGGGTAATTCAATCGCTATTAATGTTGAACTTGAACTTCAACAACGTCACACAATATTAAAAGTCAGGCATCGGCATGGTTCCTACAGAATAAATCAAAGGTCGTTGTCCATTTCTGCTGAAAAGCTTTATCCAACCAGAGACCGGCTTAAAGTGACGACATCCGGTTTTAATACACTTTCCCTGATCATACAGTTTTCCTACCGACAGATGTCTATGGTGAGGACAGGTGTGGTGAGGTGTGCCAGTCCAGGGGTAACATAACATGTTAATGAATAAATAGCCTACTTCTAAAACAGACGCTCCGCTTAAGTTATGACTGCGCAAGTGAGATAACTTAACAATGCAGTAATTGTACTTCAGGGTTAGGGTTAGGATAAGCAGTTTAACCTTAAAATAACAGCTTAAAAAAAAATTGGGGCGCTACAATGACTTTTAATATGGAGAATCGCTTCCGTGCCGTTGCCATACCAGGGTCCGTAGGCATATTACTGGGTTATGTAGGTTTGGCTGAAGCCGCCCGATTTCTACTGTCTGCCGAACTAGTAAGCAGCTTATTTGCCATCTTGCTTTGTCTTGTGTTGCACTTGCTTGATGTTTGACTGTGTTAGGACAGTTGTTGACTAACTAGTTTGTCATAGTGTCAAAGTAAGCACATTTCAAGAGGTTTCGCTAGTTTTAGCCGCTAGCATCTCGTTAGTGATTAGCAAATGTTCCGTTATGCTGCTTTACCTTCCACCATAATAGTCTAGTAGCCAGCCCATAGAGCCCCATTGTGAACCCGGAAATGTTGAGTACACCAAAGTTTTTTTGCAGAAATGTGAAGTATGGGTCCCCAGTATACAGAAACTGCCGGATGCTAATTTGCATATGTTGAGCAATTTGCATAATTAACATAATTAGCATTATTAGCTTAATCGTCCAATTTGACCACATATTTTGCACTGGGTGACCCATTTCTACAATATTGGAGTCATTTTAGAGGTTGTAGAGGATGCTGAATTCAATTCTGGCACTTTCAGACATCAAAATGGTAATTGTATAACAATTTTGGATACATTTAGACAGGTTTTTGATTAATTTCCGATGAAATTTAAGGTTATTTTCATGGTGAACACAATAAACTCACATTTCAGAATCACAAGAGCTCCTACGCTTTTGATGTGAATGTTTATAACCTACATTTGTTTACATTTGTGAGGTACGGTCATGTTTTTATGCAAATAAGCTGTTGTAAAGCAAGGGAGCATAATCTAGATGGATAACTTGGCATATACGTGAAATGAAGCACCTTCCTTCCATTGCCAAAGATGACCTTCTTTCCGGAAGTCATGTGTGCCGCCATTCAGATGGTGCACTTGCAGTGAGTGCAGATTTGTTTGGGGAGCAGACATGCATCAGGCAAGGGAAGGGAGCAGGGGGCATGAAGGGTATTTCAACCAACCCTAAACAGGTTGCAGTTTGCATCCAATCATTTGGCATATGTTCACATCTTTCTCAGTCATTGGATGACAGGTACAGTGATAAAGTAGCATCAGAGAAGACTCTGTCCAACAGACACAAAGAGGAGGGTGAAGCACGACGGGAGTTGGAGGACCGCTCTAAAATTGTGAGGATGCTGTGGGAAAACACAAATCCACTCTTGACAGAGAGCACTTTGCTCTACCACATCATAAATGGACAGGTGGCTGATGAAAAGGTGAATGTGCAGGATGCACTGAAGATTGGCCAGGCTATGTGTAAAAAGTTCTCTTCATCACTTCCGGAGGCATTTAATGCACCCATCTCTCACAAGGTAGTGACTATGAAGTTCCAGAAAAAGGGAATGAAGGTCAGTGGGAAGGTTGTTTGTTCGATTGTTGGTGGTGGGAGGCCAGAGAAAAGTGGAGCTCTCTTCTCTCTTCAAATATGAGCTTAGCCCAGTCCCCTTGTCAATCATTGATGACAATGGATGCCTCCGAAAGGGCAATATGTCAGTGCTTGTCCAGCCGCTTGGAATTCCAGTTTGCAATCCCCAGCCACCAGATGTTGTCATTGTGGATGCATCTCAGCTCATTTATCACGTGGTTTGGCCATCGTCTGGGACAGTGGCAGATCTTGCAGCCAGCATGGGACATCGGCTTAGTTGTTACAACACCCAAACATTTGTCATCTTTGACAAAAAAATGTGCAGGTGTCTGCCAAGGACCATGAGAGACAAAGAAGAGCAGGGGAGAGCTCCACAGAGTACAAGCTCTCATTGACTACACCTCTACCTAGTCGAGCACAACAAGCAAAGGCTGAGTGAACTCCTGTGTACTTTCAATGTAGGAAGTAAGATCGTGATGGTCAGTAAAGCTGACAGCATTGACACTCATGATGAGGCTGATATATCAGTTACAGTATATCTTACATGTTAGATGCTGTCAGACATGGGGCTTCAACTGTTCGCATTCTTAGTGATGACACAGATGTCTTTGTGATTATGGTTTATTGGTGTTGGAAGGCTGGTATCACAACTAACCTACAGATGGAAAAATGGAATGGCACTGTTCTCAGCATAAATGCAACTGCAAAGAACCTGGGTGAACATTGTTGTTCCATTCTGGCCATGCATGCTCTTTCAGGATGTGATACCACCTCATATTCTGTTGGGAAGGGGAAGGTATCTGCACTCAAGGCCATGACAGTTGTACCTGGCAAGCTTCTCCACTGTATTGGAGAGGCAGAAGCCACAGATTTACAGATCACCAAAGCAACAAGGACTTTCTTTCTGACTGTACAATCAGAGGAACTCTGTGACCTTGGATGCAGCTCAGTATGACATTTACCGAAAGCGCAAAAGGCCCCCAGCACTGAAAACACTACCTCCTACAGAGCGTAATATGCACCTTCATGGAAGACGTGCCCACCTACAGGTGCTCTTATGGAAAGCAGCAGACCAGGCTGATCCACCGGCTGTGGATATCACTTTGTTTGGATGGGACAAGAAGATGGGCCTAAAGGAAGGAGAGGAACTGATTATGCCCACCCATGATTCAAGTCCAGTTGCTCCTCCGGCTTTGTTAGATGTCGTCAGCTGTGGTTGCAGAGCCGGGTTGAAACCTTGCACATCAGCAAAGTGTAGCTGTGCAGCTGCAGGTCTGGCCTGTACCAGTTATTGTTCCTGCAAAGGCAATGATGGGATATGCTGCAACATACTCACTCAATAGCAAGAACACAAAGAGAGTGATGAAGGATCTGGAGAAGATGATGACAGAACAGACGAGGATAGTGAAGATGAGGAGGCTGCCTTTTGTTGATTAATTGTGAGGCATAGCCGTTTGCCTGAAGGTGGTAGCCATTGTGTGCTTTTTGTGGTGCAGAGGTGAGGCCCTCTTGATTAGTCTTGCGTCTGGCGGGCTGACCCGGGTTGCCCAGACTCAGTTTTAACTTTTGCGTCTGGCGGTGTTTTAAATGGGTCCTCGTTGGATCTTGCGACTTGCGGACCAACCTGGGCAGCCTTTCTGCCTTTCGGGCATGACCCTAGCGACTTAAGGGGCCTGTCTTGTATGGCATGTACAGTATATAGTGTATATTTGTACATAGTCCGTTGATCGCACATGGGGGACATTCAACAGAGTTACGTTACATACCGGTTCGTCATGTGGTTGGTGGTTACGATGCACACCGGTGCCCAGCAGCTTTTGAGGTAGTTTAACCGCGTTTAGTGGGTGTGCCAGAAGTGATACCCAATCACCATCACATGAGGCAACAGGGCGTTTAACCCCAAGGAGTTTATTGCAATTGCAATGCTTTTTCCTCCAGAAATGCAAATTTGAATCAGGAGTCAAGTATCAGGAGGGGATTCAGCTTCACTACACCCTGAAAAAAATGCTTTAACATTCACAAGAGCATTCATGATTCTGAAATCTAAGATTATTGTGTTTACCATGAAAATAACCTTAGATTTCGTCCAAAATTAATAACAAATGTGTCTAAATGTATCCAAATGTGTTATTCAATTACCATTTTAAAGTATGAAAGTGCCAGAATTAAATTCAGCATCCTCTAAAACCTATAAAAAGACTCCAATATTGTAGGAATTGGCCATACAGGGCAAAATATGTGGTCAAATTGGACGATTAAGCTAATAATGCTAATTATGCAAATTATGCAAATTGCTCAACATATGCAAATTAGCATCCGGCAGTTTCTGTATACTGGGGACCCATACTTCACATTTCTGCAAAAAAACTTTGGTGTACTCAACATTTCCGGGTTCACCTAGTTGGCTACTAGACTATAATGGTAATGGGGAACACAAAATAAAACGGCAAAAACATTTTATAGATTTATCACGTATTCACCAATTTACCAGATTAATCAGACACAGCTCAGTTCCTTAAGATTCATAGAATGAGATTTGATTTGCAACAACAGTCAAACGAGAGTGAAGACGTCAGGGTGACGAGCAAAGCAAAACAGTCGACCGACAACAGAAGTAGGCCTACATCTTATAGTTTTACAGCAGTCGATACTAGGCCTAGGCTTTGTTTGTCAACATCGGTAAAAATCCATAGATTATGTGTGTTTGTGATGTGTAATCTTTCTCCTAGCGTGACTTTACTCTAGCTATGAATACAGCAGCATTGCTCAACAAATATAATTTGATTGCTACGGTTTACCGGCACATTAACGTGACGCAACATTGAAAACTGGCAACCACCAATAACTCTTCAACGACAAACATGGGCTTTGGTCCTATCGACTTTTCCTAACCACTATTCATTGACCGCAATGGAAAACATCATGAGGTCAAGTAAAGATGTTGAGTAGAATTCATGAGGACAACTGCGGTGCTAAGAGAATCCGTCTGCACAAGGCTACTAATTATGTGAGAGCGGATGTTATTGATGTGGGCCACGTTGATTGATTGTTGATTGGGTTGTTGTGGGGCGATATTATCTCTATTTTAAGCCCCGAAGCACCATTTCTAAGCATTTAAAGAATTCGAGCGACTCTTATCATGACTGCCACTCAGTGGCGGTGCGTCAATACTGGACGCTAGGGCGCCGCCTTAACATTTTGAGGTGAAAATATGTCAAAAGACATGTCATAAAAACATTATATACCAAATAATTAAAATAACAAATGTACCGTGTTTACGCGTTAAATGTGTGTGGGAGACCGTAAGCCCCTGTCAACAATCACTTAAATGTGACCAAACATAATATATTGCCATTCGTCATCACTGAGAAAAGCCCCTCCATCCTGTAGGGGCGCCGGACACATGGAAGTCTAGGAAGCTAGCTAACTTTTCGCTGTCATTTCAGCAGGGACAGCTTCTCATTGGCGGATTGAAAGTTTGATTCTGGGGCGCACATTTTTGAGACCCTCAGAGACCATCACATCCCATATCAATCCCAAGCATCTACGAGAGCAGCATAGCTAGCAGAGACTTTGTTTTTGTGAGTATGGCGAAATCGGCGACTGAAAACTCTGTGGTATCTCTACTTGTAACACCGTTTAATCGAAGATCAGATGTTGATAAGAAGAGAGTGAAAGACTTGGGACCCGAACGTCCGGATTTAAACATTCAGCAGCAGACCATTGACCGCGGGAGGACGTACAACCGGAGCTTCTCCTACAGCCTGTATGCTAGGCGGAGCTGGTTAGCTGGTTGTTCAGTGAGTGATGCGTTTTTTTGTTTTCCCTGTCTGTTGTTCCAAAGTCCTGGGACTGAAACACTCTGGACTACAACGGGGACAAGGGATCTAAAGCACTTTGCCGAGAAATGTAAGAAGCACGAATCTTGCCGCAGCCATCTAAATAACAGCCTGAAGCTAAACCTCTTTGGAAGACTGAGTATAGCAGAGCAGCTTGACGAAGGGTACCGAATTGGCATTCGAAAACACAACGAAGAAGTTAGGAAAAACAGACACATTATTCTCTCAAGAATAATAGACTGTGTGAAGTTCTGTGGTGCATTTGAGTTGGCCCTGCGTGGTCATGATGAGAGCGAGAACTCGGATAACCCAGGGATATTCCGTGGCTTGGTGGACGTCGTTGCCTCACTTGACAGTGCACTGAAAGAGCATCTCGAGAGCGCGACTGTGTTTAAGGGGACCTCCAAAACAGTCCAGAATGAGCTTCTTGACTGTATGCTGTCTGTTGTGAGGGAAAAGATCATCAGTGAAGTTCAAAGCAGCGATTTTCTATCGATCCAGGCAGATGAGACCATGGATATTAGCACACAAACCCACCTTGTGCTTGTGCTTCGCTATATCAATGGTGCTAATCTGGAGGAAAGACTCTTTGAGTTCATCCCTCTGCAGTCAGCTACAGCAGAGACCATTGCCATGGCATTAAAAGAACGCCTTGCTGCCATCCTCCCAGGTGAGCATAAAAGTAAACTCATCTGCCAGGCATATGACGGTGCCAGTGTAATGAGGGGTGCCACTTCAGGTGTTCAGAAGAGAATCCAGGATGACTACCCAACTGCCCACTATATCCACTGCTATGCCCATCAGCTCAATCTCATAATGCAACAGGCCACCTCTCACATAGTCAAAGTCAAAAACTTTTTTTCCGACCTGGGTGGATTTGCTGCGTTCTTTTCAAGATCCTCCAAGCGGACCGCTGTCCTTGATGAAGCAGTGGCCCATAGACTGCCAACAGCCAGCAATGTGAGGTGGAACTTTCACAGCCGTGCCGTCAATACTGTGTTTGAGCACAGAGATGACCTCATGGAATGTTTTGAAAGAATTCGAGCATCAGGTGGCTTTGATGACAAGACCAGCCAAGAAGCAGGAGGCCACATCAGGCTACTGGAGGATCCTGATTTCAACTTCTTCCTTCAACTGTTTCATCGGATAATGCCACACGTGGACATCCTCTATGCCAAGCTCCAGGAGAGAAACATAGATTCAGTCCATATAAATAGATGTCTCCAGCAGTTCCAAGAGGAAATACAAAAAATCAGGTAATTTCATTATTGTTATTATTCTGTAAGCTTAGTCATAACATTCTTCTTTTACATCAACCATAGCAATAAGACAAATATGATTTGTAAAGTATTATTATTTTTATTTACAGAGATTCAATCCATGCATTGGTGGTGGAGGAAAACAGTGGCTCTGAGCAGCCGAGGAAGCGCCGGGCTGTCAAGGAAGATGAGCTTAGAAGGATTGCTGTAGAGGTGAGTGTCAAAATCAGCAGATGCCTGTGTTAGAGTTTAATGTTTTATCTTTCCCACAGCAGAACACATGTTGGAAATTGTTAGATTTGGGTAAATATCATATCAGACTATAACTTTATCTAAAAGACCAAATACCAATTCAACCCCCACAAGTTAGTGTGTGTGTGTGTGTGTGTGTGTGTGTGTGTGTGTGTGTGTGTGTGTGTGTGTGTGTGTGTGTGTGTGTGTGTGTGTGTGTGTGTGTGTCTCATAGCACTAGGCTAGAGCCATCAAGGTGGCTCCTGGCCTTTTGTCTATGTTGATGAGCCATCAGACCTAGTTCCTGGCTTTGTGTGTCTTGGAGCCAGAGCTATTAGACTCTGATTGTTGGCTTTTGTCTGCAGCCACGACAAGATGGTTGAAGCCAAAGGTTATTAGCATCTATATGGCCATACCTGGTATGACCCTTGGTCAAGCTAGAGGTAGTATGAGGCCTGTTTGTAGTAGGTATTTCCCCACAACTTATCTGTCTGTCTCTGTCTCTCTCTATATATATTTATCTGTAGGTATGTGACACCATACTTGGACACACCAGGGAACGCTTTGCCTTCAAAGACCACCTCATCAGTGCCACCTTACTGCAGGGCCCTCAGTTTGAAAACTACCTCAATGTATTCCCTGACGTTGCTTTGGCCACCACATTGAAGGCCTATCCGATGCTCAATGGAAGTAAGCTGAAGACAGAGCTTAGCCTCATCTATAGCACAGTCGAATTCCGATCCTGTCATGGTGCTGTGGATCTTTTCCAGTTGTTCATGGAAAATAATCTAGTTGAGGTATTTCCAGAGACAGAAACACTGTTGAAGATCATCATCACAACTCCCATGGCCACTGCTGAGGCTGAGAGGTGTTTTTCAACACTGAAAAGGGTTAAAACCTTTCTCAGGAACACCATGACTCAGGAGAGACTGAATGCCTTAGCCATGCTCTCAATGGAACAAAGGCTTGTCACAGACATGCTTGACTTTAACCAGAGAGTTATTGAGAAATTTGCCAACTTGAAAGAGAGGAGGGCTACATTTCTTTACAAGTAGTGGGGCCTACTCTGTCAAACACCCAATGTCTAATGTAAAATGTATCTGTTTCTGAATCTATTCTGCTCTAAACCTATCATGCCCAATGTTACAGTTTGTTGATAGTTGTTAATGGACAGTGTTGAGCACTGTGTTTTCTTGAAATAAATCTTTGTTTCTCAAAACCTCTTGTGTGTCATTTTTCACAGAGATAAAAAACTAAAACTTGAATTAATCGAATTGATTTCATGATAATTCTTACAGTAAAGTGTTACCATGATTTCTTCCTTTGTTTTTAAGGAGCTGAAGTCATGTATCTAACTGATTATGCAGCAGATGCAGTTGAGGTATCACTGAGTGAGTATCAGAGTGGGTATGCCTGAGCTGGGGGGGGGGGGGGTGGGGGGAGACATTTGAAAGTTGAATTTAAATCAATCGAAGTGACTTACAGCACAACAGATGAGTATGCAATCGAAGATGTTGATTATTATGATGACTTTGATCATTTCTTTCTCGATGATTACTGATTTTTTTTTTTAAGTTTATGCATTGAAGGTTATGGGAGTGGCTTTTGTATGGCATTATAACATCAACTTTTGTGAATAACTGGATGTAGATGCCATCAAGAGATTTCGTATGGTTTGGCTACCATGGTACAGATAATAAGGAAATAACATGTAAATATCTCATGCAAATATGCTAGCATCTGACAAATGTCACCTTATATTAGTGTGGGGAGGTGCAGGGTGGTTCACTGTCTTTTGTGACTTTAAAAGTAAAAACATCCAAAATTTGAATATAGCAGCAGAACGTAAACATCTGTTATGAGAATAACATTAGAATGTAATATTAGACAACACAGTACAAAGAGCAGTGTGAGAAAATGTGAATCCATGTCCATTCAATGCCTCTGTACTATTTTATACAGCAGATGTTATTTTTAGATGCCAGAATGGAGCCTCCTTTGTTTGTTGACTTTACACACATTTTTTGTAATTGTGTATACAATTGTGTAATTGTTTTTTTTCTTTGTATTTATATACATTTAGTTATATTTCATCGTATAGCTTGATGTACTCCGGAAAGCACCTTTGGCACAGAAAATATTCTTCTTCTTCGTCTGATTATTATTATTATTATTATTATGTTGATCAAATAATGGCATTTGAGTAACAGTGTGTTTGTGAATGTTAACAATAAAACATTGTGGGAAGAAAAACGTGGGTCATGGTGTGAAGGTAACAGTGAAGGACCACCACAATGTTATTATTGCTTGAGGCATTAAGACCCAGGTGGGAGAGAGGAAAATAAAGTCCAATAAGGATGCACCTCTCACCTGAATTGGATGATGGTCCTCCGTGTCACCAGTAGAGGGCAGCATTTATACATTCCGTTGAATTAATACCACAAGAGGGCAGTATTATATTACGCCTCAAATGCTGTGAATAAAAACATGCTCAGTGTTTTAGTCGTCCATGTCAGATATCAGCTTAAAACAAGAGGTTTGTTAGAAGGTTTGAAATCTGTCCTCATAGGTAATGCCTGTGGTCTTTGAAGACTGCTTACACTGGTTTTTCAAGGGCTTTTCAACTTCTCTATACAAAAGATGATTCAGTTGAGGTGGCTAAAGTGAAAATGTCATTAGAAAATATGTGTTCCAATAAAACCCCAAAAATAATCTAAAGTAAAAAAAGATTTTATGAGTACAGATTAAGCCATTGGTTTAATGTGTCATTGCAAGTAATTATACGTTTTGTTTGATAATTATATTTGATTATATTTTCATATCACTCCATCAAAGTACAGAAAGGCTTTTTTTTGCACTGACCAAAAAGCTGATACAGACAAAGAAGTTGTGAATCTTCTGTGCAAAGGCCCAATTAGGAGCAGAACACAAATCTAGACTGCAGCCTGTTCATGTCGCAACGCCTCACTGCACGGACCCTTACACTACAGCACACCCACAGGCAGGTACATACACACACACACACACACACACAAATCACACACACACACACACACACACACACACACATCCACAGGCAGGTACACACACACACAAACACACACACACACACACATCCACAGGCAGGTACACACACACACAAACACACACACACACACACACACATACACACACACACAAATCCAAGAAAGACCTACCTTTAATACAATGAGCAAGCTTTCTAAAAGGTGCTCCAGCACATAAATCAGCATTGAACAAAGTAAATAAGTAGTCTGGAGGTTCGATGGACTGTTTGACATAAAAAGTGTCTCATCTGTTGGAATAAGGGAATGTGCATTTTATTACTCTCAAGTTGTCTGGAGGTTCTTTTTATTCTCCCAAAAACGTTACTATGTTTCTGACGAGGATAGAATGCCTCTCATTTCTTTATTTTTAATGCTTCTGGCACAGATCCCAGAAGCTGGAGCAGCAGCATAGATGGATAGAAAGAACGTGCGAGAGAGAGAAGTACGGAGAGGGAAAAGCCCAATACATTTCTCTGTGTGAAATGAAAGGAAAACAATCCACTCCACAGAAATATTATCTTAGTCATTGTGACTGGAATCATGTTTCATAGCAGGTAAGTAAGAGTAGAGAAGGACCTATGGGAGCAGGCCTTACTCATAATATAGTTTTGTCCTGTCATCATCAACCCTTATTACAAAGAAACCAGTGGAGCATTTTGAAAAGCACTTTGTCATCGGGGTACAAGCAATGCATTGGTTTACCATAAACATAACTTTGCCCATTGGTTTGCACAAATTTGTAAAAAAAAAAAAAAAACACAACAAGAACAAATTATGCAACTTCTTTTCCGAACAAAACGTGTAATTAAAAACAAGTTGCTCAAAACCATTATTTAATAAGCCTTATAACAAATGGTCCATGTCAGGATTATGTAGGGACTGTAATGTGTATAGAAACTACATGTCTGCATTTGAAGCTGACAAATGCTGATAGACAGAAACTTCTTTTCCATTTATGAACTGTAAGAAGTACACTTAAAGATGTCTCTCTGTTTTCTTCATTAAAAGCACCTAATTGTTGTATTAGATGTTGCATTTGGTGTTTGATCATTTCCGAATGCACAGTGGTATTAAAATGCCTATATGCATAGTCAAAACAAGAAGCTACTTATAATATGGTCCTTCTTTGTATATGTGCATGTATGTGTGTGTGTGTGTGATAGAGAGAGAGAGAAAGAGTATTACAAATATATATCACAGTTCCCTATAGCTGCAAATCACCAGTACTTCAAGCCTGTTATAGGAAATTACAGCCACTGAACAGTTTAGTGGGCATAGTATGTGTGTAGGTTTCTGAGAGAAAAGGGAGAGGGCTAGAAAGAGAGAGGGATACGAATGAAGTGAGAAAAGAGAAAGCATGCCACAGACATTCAGCTGGAGTCTTATCACCAAAAAAGAGAGAAAAATGTGGAAACGCAACAGACTCAAAAGAGACAGTTATATTTGTATTTCGTTCATCCATCCATCTGTCCAAACCCTTCACTAGCCAGGGCTATGCAGTAACTACACAGTGTCTGTGTCTGTGCAGAATGTATTTCTACACTCCTGATCAGTTTCGGATTGGACTTTGACAGGCAGTAAAACGTGTTGAAATCCAATAGCACGGATCCGGCAGACAGTATATCCAATGAGGCGGTGGTTTACTGCATTTGCTCTGACAACCTGCCAATACCAACACTTTTCAGGTTGTAATAGTTTTACAGTTATTATATGGAGGTTGGCAAAAGCCAGTACGTCTCAGTCCTTCAAAAAAAAAAAAGGCTAATTTAATTTTCCAGGAGACTTATGTTTTTTTTAAACTTTATTTCTTTTTTTTTGGAGGAGGCAAGGGGGTTGTCATAATCACTCCACTAGTGAATTGAAAGTGTCATTTATTTGATTACTTCAAAGTGAATGAGTCTGCCCATTTATTCACAGCCACTGAATCAAATGATTGATTTCAATTTACTCCCTGTTCACAGAGCAGCATTTCATTTCTTTCTGGGCCCGGCTCATTACGGCAGGGAAACCATGCACTAATAACTATACTGCTGTGAATGGTCTGTTAAGCAACTATATAAATAAATAAATGCTTCATATTGTAAAGTTGCCAGTAGCCTAAATACTTACATACAGCTAACACCTTGTGTTCATTAGTTCACCTGAGTGAACCATTAGTTCACACACACTGTGGTGCCATGCATTCTCTCTCTCTCTCTCTCTCTCTCTCTCTCTCTCTCTCACACACACACGCACGCGCACACGCACGCGCACGCACACACACACACACACACACACACACACACACACACACACACACACACACACACACACACACACACACACACACACACACACACACACACACATGTACACAACACTGAAAAAGCAAGCATACCGGTTCGACCAGTAAAATTCAACCAACACTTTCGATGGACTCTAATATGGCACCAGAGTAAAAACAAAATACCAAATAGCTCACAAAAGAGTCTGCAAACTAGACACAAGTCTCTCTTCAGAGGGACACATTGTCTAGTCCATGTTTATTGAGATGACAGGGACAGAAGAGAAATTTGTCAGTGTTATTCACAAACTCAGCCATGTAAACACCATTCACATTCTTTTCAGTATCGCTTTGATCGTCTTTGGCTGCCGCCTCTAGTTCAAAGCAAGATGATCACAGACTTGCAGTGGTCATAGTAGATATTTAAACAAAGACTGGAATAAATGTTTTCACAGTAAATCTTTTATATGCCCAATAAACAACCATCTATTCACCTATCCTAAACACTCTCTCACACACACACACACACCTAATGAGTGATGACTGGAAGAAGAAAGCTTGTTTTCAGACTGACTGCTTTATATGGCCCGGGGAGAAATAGCGGAACTGTTGCCCACTGCATGAAAGCCCACTGCATGAAAGCCCACACATCAATTACCACAGCTTCACGGGCTACAAACGCCCGTCTCGGAGGTGGCAGTAACTCAGGCCAACCGTGTGCCCAAACACCGCAGCTCAAAGCTTTCCCAGGGCTGGGAAAGGGACTGTGGCAGAGCCAGTCTGGCTGTGGATCGCTCAACGTGAGTGAGGGGGCATGGTGATAGGAAGGGAGACGAGAGCGAGTGTGGCGGCAGTGGCGATTTTTAGATGTGCTTAGCAAGAGTTCCAAGAATGATTTGAGTCATGATATATCTTCAACACCATCACGTAAACTTAGACACACATACAATACACACACACATACAATACACACACAGACAAAATGTACCATTTTAGGTCTTATTTCAGTCTATAGACACACCTTACACCACACAGGGAGATTTTCTACCTTACAAATCAGCCGTGACCACTTCTGGAATGAAGCATCTCTATTCTCCTTTCACCTGTCATGTGAGTTTATGGTGAGGTAAACCACTGGTTATGGCGTAAAAACCTTGGCCTCACAATTGATCTCCCTCTCACTAAGCGCCTGGCCATACTGGCAAAATACCAGGGGCTCTCTGACCCAGTTGCCTGCAGCTTCCACTAAAGCGCATGCATCAAAGTTTCAGTTTGCCAGTCAGGATGTAAACATGACACCCTAAGTAAACCAAATGTAAAGATAAATGTCCAGACAATTGCAGGGTCCTGGACTGGGGCTCTTTATATTTTAGTTCATTCGGCTGCTTTATTGCGCAGAGGTTTGACTTTTGGACAGCGACATTACCTTTTAATCTCACCCATAAAGACACATTAGAAGCTCGCGCAGGGCAAGCCAAGAATCATACAGCTTTTCCAGGCCCATAATGTATGGGCACTGTAACGTTCCTGGCACAAAGGCAGTCAGCAATAATATTTTCTCTCCTTACCAGACCCGTAGAGCCAAACACAGAGCTCCATCATCGCCATGGATACCTCAGAGACCTTACTAACACTGCCAATGTGGGCCACGATCTGCAGACAGTCGGTAAGTATCTGTGAGTATGTATGTTATTTCCATGAGGAAGTTCACTTCACACACACACACACACACACACACACACACACACGCATCCAGTTCACTTCTTTTCTTTTTTTGCAACATTTGGATTTGTCTTGGGGACACTTTACAATTCTGTGAGTAAAAAACGTATGATACATTGTGACGCAGTGTTGGTAAAAATGTATACTTTCCCTTCCAAGCCAACTTCATTTTATGACAAGCTCTTGAGATAACGAAAGTGATTGTCAAGATGCGAAAGTTGACCTGAAACTTTAACTGGAGGCAATCAGAGGTAAGAACATTCTCCGTGTTCCAGGGTAGTGTGATTGACACGACCCCACTCCCTCAAAACCAGCATGTTGGGGCTGAATCAGTGCAATGAACAGAAGCAGAAGCTTGTTCTTTAAAAGCCTGTGGAATTCCAAATCCTCCTCTCTCAAGTTTCAACCACAACCTCAACATTTCTCGACCGCCCTAATCACGGCGAGGAGATAGATGTAGTTTGCCTTTGTTTTTCCACCATGGGAGAGAAATTGTGTGTGTGTGTGTGTCTGCGTGTGAGAAAGACAGAGAGACAAGAGAGAGACAGACGGGAAGGAGGGAAAGGAGGGAGGCATGCTGGCTTCACTTTCATTGCAAAAATAAAAAAAAGATCTTCCTCCCCAACTCACCCAACTCTCATCACGGTGGCTAGTCATAATAAAGAGGATTGTGCTGACTGGTGTTACTTTTCCAGATCTTTCTCCCTTTCATCCATTCATGCTCGACTGCTGTGAGAACGCTGGGAGGTTGAAAGGTCAGGACTGAAGGAGGAGAACATGGCCGCTCCACTAGCCAAATCCCGACTGGTGAAATAATGGAAGAGAAGGTGCTGAAGGACAGTAGCTCCAGCGCCCCTGTGTTTGTGTAGCCTCCTTCTAGATTTTTTCCCAGAGAAGAATACAATGCACACAGTGTGTGCTGTAGCTCCTCTCACGGATATACTCTTGAAATAAGTCTAGAACCATTCGATATGGTCTTGCCTATTGTCTTTGTCTTGTCTGAGTCAAGTTCAGAATCACAATGGAGGGTTCTAAAACCTATGCTGGAAACAGTGGGTTCCGGAAAGGCAAATGTTTCCATGTGGGACTTTGAGCTCTTTAAGTAATGCAGAATCCTCTTTCATGAGGCGATGGAATGAGGGAAAACTTATGAGGGAAACTAAAGCATGAATAACACACACAGCAGAATGAGCTGCTGTTGAAATGACATCTGGTAAATGATATGCTGTTTGCTGTTTATAAAAGTACATTTAAACCTTCTCTAAACAGCACATCTTGTAACAGAATCGGTTATACCTTCCAAGCGACAACATCGAAGACAGAGAAGCCATTCCACTCCACTTTTCATCCTCCTCTGGATGCCATTTCAGTGTTTAAGCAGGTACTCAGACAGCAGCTGTGGCCCAGGACAGCAGAGCCCTTGTAAGACTTTCTTTTTCATGGTCGTCCCTGCAGGAGACGCAGAGGAATCTGACCCGTTCCCCCCCCCCCCAGTGTCCAGGCTGGTCCTGTAAAACCTTTACATCCACACACACACACACACACACACACACACACACACACACACACACACACACTCAGCCGTGCACATGTATACACACACACACACGCACAGACACACACTCGCACAGACAGTGTGATGGGCCCCCATGCTGCTAAGGGCCACTAAGTGAATGGATGCGGAGAGACAAACAGCACGCAGGGGCTCAGTTAGCATTATTTCTCCCATCCTCTCCAACAGTGTGTGTGTGTGTGTGTGTGTGTGTGTGTGTGTGTGTGTGTGTGTTTGTGTGTGTGTATGCATATGCATGTGCATGGCTGAGTGTGTGTGTGTGTGTGTGTGTGTGTGTGAGGCCAGGCCGGACGTGGGTGGCTGTGATTGATTAGAATGATGGGGTGCCGTCACATCTCATTGGTTGGTTTAATAAGAAATCTCCTCTATGGAGTCTAATTCCTGAAATGGTAAGGGGACAGTGCCCACTAAAAAGTTGAAAGTAACATCTAGGGGTAAGATCTGCCTTCAAGAGCAAGCCCTTTTCACCTAACAATACATATGCCTTCTAGTATACAGTATATTTATGATAAACTGTTTTATGTGATGTTATGAGAAGAAGTACACCCGTATAGTAGACCTTAATCTACTATATACTGTACACATCTACACATAACGTAGTCTTGATTTGCTCCTGTTCCTTGCTTCATCTTTGTTTCATCGGCCAATACTTGTCTTAATCTTCTCTCATCTTTATCTGACTGAACTTGTGTTGTTTTCTTCCAAGAAATCTTCCATTTTGGGTTCACATTCATTACATGTGGCAGGCCATGGTCGCACACAGACACTCCAATGATGATGGGTCACATCTTCCAGAGACAGTTCAGTAATGCTTCTGAAGGTGTTACTCAGGGCCTATAGCAGTGTCATGAGTTGCTTTCCAAAATGCATTGAGTCATATGCATTAGACAGGTGAAATTGGGGTCTTTTTCCATGATGTGACAACAAATTATTCCCACATGACCATCAGCAATGAAAATGACCCGTTGGCCTTTCCCCCTCAATTAAATGGTCAGTTAACCCATCTAGCACAAAGGATACTCCTCATAGCCAAAATGGCAATAAACTGCACCATTTTCTACGGCTGCCACAACTGTCACCAGCTGTGGACATCATAAGAGTTTCATATAAATGTTTAAAAAATAAAAATAAACAGAGGTTAATTATAGAAAAACTCTCTTGATGTAAGACATAACACAGCAGGACAGAGAGCATTTTGTAGAAATACGTCACAGAACCAAACAAGTCAATGCCACAATTCATATAGCTTTACACTGACCATTGGGCAGCTTTCGTCAGGCTCTTGGCAAACGCCTCTGCAAATCTTGGCAGTGCCCCATAAAAGTATATGCAGTAAATGCTGAGTGCAAGTACCCATGTCAGAATGATGAAGGTAGGAAGAGGATTAGCTCAAGAGTTTGTAATTCAGAGCAGGAAAAGTTTACTTGTGGGAGTCAACAGACAGATGGCTTGAAGAGAAAAAGAAAAATTGATATGTACATAATTTCCTTTAGTGCGAGTCAATACATTCCTAAAATAGTGAGTTGTTTCTGTTGGGACACCTGGGTGTGCTTGGCTGAGACGTTTTAAGAGAACATTTGGAACCACATACTGTAAGTTCCTGGTAGAGCTATTTGGAGATAAAAGGGTTACACTCAGCAAAAAAGATGGTTCTAAGGAGAGAAGCTTGAACTCCCGTACTCTAGCATGAATGGTAACCTCCAGTCTAAGGTCTGAGCTACCACTTGCACTGCTCAATTAAGCCTGAACGTTTTAGGTTTTTGTCTGAGCCAATAAGAATTGGCAAGCTATGTGCATTTACTAAAGTTACATGTATGTGTCATAATTTCCTGTTTTTTATGTTTTGTAACACTGATGTCTAGAAAAGAAAAAACAAGATGTAAAAACATAGCTCATTGTTTCTATCTCCTATCAATATCATGGTGCTCAGCTCAGCTCAATAGACATCAGATAATCATATTTGTGGAGATGGTGCCACCTCATATCGTTCATTGGTGTTTTCGGGACTGTCAGATCATGGTTATTTCATTTTTAAGCTAAATCTCCTATCTATTTGACCTTTAAGCGTCATTATGTTTTCTCTGTCTGTTCAATATCCATATCCATCCAACATTATGTACTATAGAAGCATGAGCAGTATTTGTTTGTAGAAAACATTATTGGTATGAACTAAAGCAGAGGACTCATTGAATGAAAATGACTCAGGTGTCACTCAGCAGAGATGATCAGACGTTTCTCTCCACTCCCTCTGTCATGTGTTACAGTATTCCCGGCACCCATCTCTGGAATGTTCCTGCCCCTTTTCCTGTCGGCTCCTGGAGCACGGCATGCCGGAGAGGATCATGTGCTGCAAAAAAACACAGTGGCCACCGGTTTATACATCTCCCATCTGCACTCTAGTACTTGATCTCTGAATAGGCCTCTCTGGGCCACCTCCAGTTCTCTCTCTCTCTCCCTCTCTCTCTCTCTCTCCATCTCTCCATCTCTCTCCCTCTCTCTCTCTCCCTCTCTCTCTCCATCTCTCTCCCTCTCTGTACTCTCTCTCTTTCTTTCTCTCTCTCTCCATCTCTCTCCCTCTGTACTATTTCCCTCTCTCTCCATCTCCCTCTCTTTCCCTCTCTCTCCCTCTCTATACTCTCTCCCTCTCTCTCCATCTCTCTCCCTCTCTGTACTCTCTCCCTCTCTTTCTCTCTTTCTCCATCTCTCTCCCTCTCTTTCTCTCTCCCTTTCTGTACTCTCTCCCTCTCTCTCCATCTCTCTCCCTCTCTTTCCCTCTCTCTCCATCTCTCTCCCTCTCTGTACTCTCTCCATTTCTCTTTTTCTACTCATCCTTTGGCACCGGAGTCCAAGTAAAACAGGCCAAAAGCTGCCAAGCAAAACCAGCCCGGAATGAAGCTTCAGAGGCTCAGGGCTACAGAGCTATTTTCCACTCGCTCTGTGTGGCCAGACCAAACACAGGCAAAGCCACCTCAGCTAGCAAATAGAGCAGGTCCTATCCTGCAGAGAGGGGAAATGAAAAAGCAAAAGAAAGAAAGAGGGAGAGGGAGAGACAGAGAGGAAGAGCGAGAGAGAGAGAGACAGACAGAAAGAGAGAGTGTGGAACAGGAATGGTAGACCACTGAGACTGATGAAATGTCCTAATCAACGCGCTGTCAGACTACTTCCGAAAGTTGTCTGCTACCTCTGACGACACGTCGGTAGGGTTTTGTGAACTCCCAGTGACCTTCCCCAGAAGCTGCGAAGCCAGGCGTAAGGCCTCTTAAATATTTAGAATCACCTGAAAGATTCGTTTGGACAACAGATCAAATAATCATTCACAGCTGCTACCGAGGGCCTTAGCTTGGCTTGTGAAGTCTGAGCATTCAACCTCTGGTTGTGGGCTCACTACTTTAAAGCCTTTCTTTCTCCTTTTCTGCTTCTCTTACTTAGATGTAAACTACTGCGTCCTCTCTGTGTCAAATCAGTGGGAGGACATTTGCAACTCTTCAGGTCCGAGTGGAATCCTTAGGTGAACTCAGGAGTCAAAATGGCATCTACTCAGCACCATAGCGATGGTCCCTAATGAGAGCCAGATGATGAGAAAGAGCCTTCAATTCAGTCAATGAGTAAATGTATACTCCGTCATTTATCCTCTCCTGATTTGCCCAGCAGGGTCAGATGAGGGATCTCTGGGTCTCCACTATCACCTTTCAAGGGTGCAGGAGCAGGAGTGCTGGCCCACCACGAGGCAGCTGCTTCGGGAAGAAACTCAATACCAGCTGGCTCCTCTGGACCAGCGTCTGGAAGTAAAGCCTTGGATTATAGCCCGTGGCCTGGTAGCGTCTTCGCGACCTTGAATGCAATTTTTCTTCTTATATAGAAGGGTCTAAATTCATCAACAACAAAACATCCAGGTTATTTATTTTCCTGTGCATTTCATTAATTTATTTATAAACCGTGGTGTTTTGTTTAGTCTGGCAGTAGTAGTCCTATCTTTACACACTTTAACTTTGTCTGGTTTACTGGATGTGTTTGTAGGGACCAAGGCTTTCAAGGATCATATTTGCCTCTATGTCCTGATGTTGCCCCACATGAAGGACAGTATTGAGAGGTCATCGGTTATCCACACATATTTTTCGGTTTGCCTGATGTTTCCTTAGCATGGACACTGTAACTCAAATTGCTGCAACAGGTTTTTATCCCATCAAAATAAACATCATAATTAAGGTACACAAGCGATGAAATACATCAGCACACCAGCATGCAGTCACCAACAAAACCACAGTCATTGAGCATTTTGAAAACTCAGCATTTTGAAAACTACCATGTTTGAGTGATGGGGCACCTCTTAATTCAAGTCTGTTAATGTTTTGACTGGAAAAGAAGCAGATTTTGAACATGAATAAACAAATCACTCCAAATGTGAATAAAGCCTTCAATTTACAAACAAAGTCGTAATGCTCCAAATTATTTTTCTTCATATTTTTCTTCCATACAGTTGATTACCACCCCCTACATATGCCTGCGGATCAGGAGGTCGGGAGGTAGGGTTTCGTTTCGGGAAATATTTTCTTTGCTCTTTTTGCTCAGTTTCTTTTTTTTTCTGCCATTCAGCCCCAGGGGCAAGAAGCTGCCCCTCTGTGTGCCTGTTTGGGTCCATGTGTGCAAGAGGACTTGTTCTGCAGCAATGAAAAGAGTCTTTATCAGCCTCTCACTCACCATTGCTAGCATGAATGACACCTTGCCAAAAACACTTTGCATTTACATTCATCAAAACACCGCCGGGAAAAAGGTACCTGCAAACAAAATAAGCCGTGTGCAGTTTGTCAAAATGCGCTAGGCTCGGGTCAGGTGAACCAAAAATAAACACTATAAAATTTACTGCGCACTCTTTTTTCTTGAATGTGAACAACTAGGTCCTTGTGATATGATTACACAGCTTTTAAAGATGGCTGTCACTAGTAGAAAACACTGAGCGAGAGAGGCTTCTATTTTTAAGACCCAAAAAAGCTCAGTCAAGAAACACCTGACAAACGGAGCACACCTTACGGACATGCCAAAAGCAGCAACACATCCACAATAAGATCAACACAGATATAAAACATAGACCTCAGGTATTCAACAGTTTGGTGTCATAGGGTAACTGACACTCGACTGAAAACTCAACAGAAATATCCGGACAAAACCACATCTCCCAGGGCTACATTCATCACCCAGCATTGGATCTGAGGAAACCAGAGCCTCATTGGCCGCCTGCAGTCTGGCCCTCATAGAAATAACATTCTGGCTACTGTACAGTCACTCATCATTTTCGAGGGATGACGTGCAACGCGTTCAGACGTCCTGAGCGTTCAAAGTTAGCGGCGGGCCACCCGGCCCCGCTGAGGGACCAATCAAACGGAGTGCAGAGGTCGTGTTCCACACAGCTTCTGAAAGGTCCGA
Source organism: Clupea harengus (assembly GCF_900700415.2). Taxonomy (NCBI): domain Eukaryota; kingdom Metazoa; phylum Chordata; class Actinopteri; order Clupeiformes; family Clupeidae; genus Clupea; species Clupea harengus. The sequence continues at coordinate 7,477,639 of NC_045158.1, read as the reverse complement.
AACACTGAACAAATAAACCAGAATCACGACTCCGCAATGGCCGCTGCCATTAGCCGACCTCAGGAACACGCCACACTTTAATGTGCTAGCAGTAGTGTACTGACAGTGCTACGTGCATGGATTTTAAGCTCTGGGAGCAAAACCAATTAGGTCCAGTGCCTTTTCCCACTTCTGTCCCTAGGTGTCAAATTTGTCTTCGGTGTCAGGTAACACCTTGCTCCCTTTTTTTTTAAAGCCGTTCTCTTTCACCAGAAATCAAGTGAAACAGCACCCAAAACTCTACCCCAGAGTGCTTCTGTCACCTTAATTCCAATTCTACATGTTCTCATCTCCCCGTTGGTCAGGCATCTGTTTTCTGTATGCGCATATCTGAAGTTCTTTCTTTCGTTTTTCATTTGCGCTCTCGTTCTTCCTTGCTCACTTTTCCCTAAATATTTTCGAATGCCACTGAAGAATGTGTGGCCGGCTGGGTGAGTAGTTGCTGTGGTCACATCCAGTGAGCAGAGCCCCTGTTGCTCCAACACCTGATACTGATGAGGACTGAGTGGAGGGCCTGTGCTGAATAAACATCTCTCTCCAGCGCTCTCTCTCTCTCTCTCTCTCTCTCTCTCTCTCTCGTTCCCCCACGACCTCAGTTGGTGTGCTGTCTGTCTTATTAAATATTTTTCCTAATCAAGCGTAGCAGGGAAGTGAGACTGTTTTATTAGCTGACTAGAACTGACTTTAAGTCTTGGCTAAGCTTCGCAACCGAACAGAAAATATTAGGTGATTAAGATAATATTATGATTTTAACTTTAAAGGGCCCAAAATGGCTGTTTTATCCTCATAGCTTCTGCTCTGCTTCAGATTTGGCTCACTCAGTGCTCACTGCTTATAAATACAGGCAAGGATGCTTTGAGAGTAGATCTCAGATATGGGATGTGCAAGTTATGAAGTATGAAGTTAGTAATGGGCTCCCATGAGCATTTAAGCTGCAGTGTTTTTGTGGTTGATGTGTCTTAAAAGCTTAAAAGGCACTCAAACTTAAAGCCTCAAACTGTTCGGTGTCAAGGTGCATTCTTTGATTATTTTTTATGTTTCATTTAAATATATGTTCATATTTGCATTGATTTGTAACACAAAAAAAAACCTAAGATGGAAACATGGAAATACTGCAAATTCTGAGAAACAAAAAAAACAAAGAAAATCTTTTGCTTGTGCAAGAGTTGCTTGTTTAAAAGCTAAAAGTACATAATCCATATCTGAAACAATTTTAAGTATCTGGAAGTACTACACATGCTTAATGTAGTATTCTGTATTTCAAAATACATCAATCCACCCATGCACACATCCACGCTAGCCACTGCAATGCAAATATTTCATACCTTTATGTGAATAATACACCTCTTGTATGGCCATTCATAAATGAGACTTTCAAATGTTTGATTTGATTGTTTGATTGTTACTGGGTATATCTAAATATAACCGCGTGGGTTACTGGAGGTGTGTTCAGGTGTGCAGGGGAACAGTTGAAGGATTGTTCAGGTCTCACAGAAGCACACCTGCCACATAAAGAGAAAAATACAGTCATGCACATGTACTCATAGTCTACATATGCATGGGCACACAGACAAGCACATACACACATGGACACACACTTGCAAACAATGACACAATATAATTCTGCAAGTGTGTCTTTATGCATTTACGCAATGTTACCATGTATGTTCACACTCAAGTATTGACCTTGACTCCCTATTTACATGATGCACACAAAAGAGATTCTGAACCCTGCAGAACAGACAAATCTCAATGAACTGTCTTTCTCTCTCTCACACACAGAGAGATAGAGAGAGAGAGAGAGAGAGAGAGAGAGAGAATCAGGCTTAACAAAACCCAAAAGCTGCAGCTGTAGCCCTGAGCACTGCTGCCATATCCTCAAGGAGGTGGCGCGGGCAGTGGCTGCTGTACCCTCCCCCCACCCCCCTCACCTGGTGCCTTGTGTTTATGTTCTCTCCCCGCTACCCCTGTGGGGCCTCCAGTCCTGAGTCACCGTGATAAAACGGGAAGCTTGGCGCTGTAATTTCAGCTGCCAGCGATGCAGTGCTCTGACTCAGCAGCACAGGGGACCAAAACACAACAGGCCCTCTTTACCAGCCAATCACCTGTCATAACACACTGCGTGTGTGTGTGTGGGTAGGGGTGTCATGTGTATGTGTGGATGAGAATTGTAGTTAAAAAAAAAGAGTGTGTTTTAGCACATTTTGTCAATGACCACATTGTTGTTTCAGAGACATAGAAAAAGAGAAGAGGTGGGACTGATAGATCTATAAAGGCCTAAAGATTGGCATTTTTAGAACTCGGTTTTATTTGAACCTCTATTCTATATGCAGGACCACATCCAAAACTGGGCCCCAACACCCCAGTCCCCTCAAAGTGCCATTGTCTCCCCACAGAGGGGCCCCCACAGTCCCACATCACACAACGCGCCCGCAAAACAATCTGCACACAATACAGCGCATTACATATCATACACATGGCACGGTCATAGCTGTATAAGTCTGGAGCTTAATTAGCTGAGGCTCGTGGGACGCACACAATAGGCAAGGGTGTGCCAACGCTTTGTCTGAGATTCCCTAACCACAAACAGACACAGCGAGGCTTCCCACAGGGACCGGGGACAGGCTCTGGACCAGGAAGGAGCAGCTGTGCTGTGCCACGCCGCACCGCGCCGCAGAGCGTCAGGCCACCAAACACTGACTCACATTGTGTTTATGTCTTCATTCCGACTGGAAGGAAGGCTGCGGCATGTGGAGCCGATGGTGTGTGGATGGTGTGATTTTCCAGGAAGAAAACAAAACGTGCTGCCCAAAAACTGGACCGAACTGGACTTAAGTAGAAATTTAGGTTTGGAGGGGGACGTCATTTTGAGAGTGTGTGTACGGTCATATAACCGTAATTGCCATTCAGGGTATTGCAATGAGTAGCCCACATACTTTATAGGCACTTGGACTTTAGATTACAGATGAATGAAAAAGAAGATGCCAGAATAATTTGTTCTGTTAACACTTTGAAGTATTGACAGCCTCAAATTGAAAATACATGAAACAAATATACATGATTATATATGTGTAAATCAATACTTATATTTGTATTCCCTATTAGACTTTGAAACAGAGACAGATGACACAGATCATCAAAACAAAAAATCCTCTCTACCACGCATTGGCACATAACTGCTTCAAAGTGTTGGTGTTGTGTTT
>NC_045158.1:7466897-7469397 GCF_900700415.2 Clupea harengus | reverse complement strand
GTGAGATGGAGACAGACAGAGGGAGCCTGGGAGAAAAAACACTGCACAAACAAACAACTTCTGCCCAGTGTAGTGATCCTCTGCGTGGTTAGGTGGTCCTTGCGAGACATAATGGGGAACATAATGGATGAAGTGAAAGAAAGGAAGAAAGAAAGAAAGAAAGAAAGAAAGAGAGAGAGAGAGAAAGCACGAAAGAAGGCAAGAGAGAGAATGGGCGAGAAAGGATGAAAAATGAATTTGTTGTAATTAACTTTAGTTTGTTGTCTCTGTTTGGTTGACTGGTTGGTTTATCACTAGCAGACAAAGAGATTGAGACAGTATGAGAGAGTCAGCAAGCAAGCGAAAGAAAGAGAGAGAGAGAGAGAGAGAGAGAGAGAGAGAGAGAGGGAGAAAGAGAGATAGAAAAACTGAAGCTAGCAGAGTGAGGAGTCTGTTGGGTGAATTCCTGCTCTGCATCTGTGCAGTGTGCGGAGCAAACTTCGGCTGGCTCTCTCTCTCTCTCTCTTCTCTCTCTTTGGCTCTCGGCCCTGCTGGTGGTGGTGGAGGAGGTGGAGGAGGGGGGATTGGCTGGCGTCCTCCGGAGCGGTGGGGAAACCGGCTCGAGAGGAACTGGGTGAAATTAGTGTCAGCTGTGCGAGCGGGGGCCTCCTCCACAGAGCCCTACTGTACTCCGCAACACACCAGTCAGCCAGCGCTGCACGGGAGAGAGAAACAATAGATACAAGCAAATAAGAGCGGGAAAGAGATAGAGAAAGAGAAAGAGGGAATTTCTGAAGCAAATGTGGGCTGGTGTACCTCTGTTACTCTCAACCTAAAGCTTGGTGGGGCAGGGTGGCGCTGGTGGTTACCGATGGGTTTCAAGAGCTCGGATGCAATGAAAAGATTTTTGTCAAAGGACATCTCTGTCAGAAAAGATTATCAACTGGGGGTTTCAGCATCGGAGCAGCTGGTTTCTGTCACTGAGCAAACTTTTGATAATCATTTCAACGTGTAATTGTTTTTTTTCCCTCCGTACAACACATTTGCCATGCATTTACATGCACTCACATGCTTTTGCATGCATGTGAATTGTAATCAATCAATGTCCTCATGTTTAGGATATTAAATTATATATATATATATATATATATATATATTAAAGACACTTGATGCCTACTTCAGTATCCAATCTTTCCAACAAGAGAGACTCTGAGAGAGGAAGAAGAGAGAGAGGAAGGAGAGAGAGAGACAGAGAGAGAGAGAGAGAGAGAGAGAGAGAGAGAGAAGTGAAGGGGAAATGCGAAGGAGCCTTAGGTCTGTACCTCTAATCCTCGCTCGCTCTGAAACAGGATGTGGGGTATCCTGCCAGCAGGAATGTGAGGCGGTCAACTTCAAAGCAGCAGGAAGAGCAGAGGAGAAAGAGACTGAGGGAGTTTGGAGCCATGCTAGATGAGAAGAAAGAACTTACACTAAAAAAAGAGAGAGAGAAAGAGCAAAAAGACTGTACATTTCATCAAATATACGCACAGAGTCAGATCATATTTACTCTCTGGCCTTGGGCCCTTAAAAGAGCCTGTGCAGGTGAAGAGCCTTACTCAGCACATCTGACATTTTTAACAAACTAACCCTAACCCTAACCCTAACCCTAACCCTAACCATAACCTCATCCTCAACTATCCCACAAGTATCATACAGAAAGTATCATACAGAAAGTATCATACACAACCTCCAAACATCCAACTCTTCTCCACATTCAGCCACATTCAGCCTTCAGATTGGGATTGTTAAGTAACCACATAGCCACGACTGGTGAGACTTGCCTGTGGTGTGTTTGTACTCGGAGGGCTTCTGACCAGCATGTGTGTATTGTATGACAAATATGAGCGTTTTGGGTCAGTTTTATGACCCAATAAAGTAATCAAAGTTTCATGTCGATTCCAAACATTTTGGCTCTCCATGCACTCGAGAGTAGTGTGGACTCTTCTCATGTTTGCAGTTATGAGATGTTTCTCATTTTAAAATCATTAATGTCTTGCTGATAGTTTAACAACTGACGACAACACACTGTTTGCTAATAGTCTTAATCAATGTACTGAAAAGTTGTCATTTTTCGATTTGTTACTATTACATACCACATTACTTACAGTATTAACTGATCCAAGACTGGTTTCTGACAGGAGTGCAATTCCCAAAGTCACCAGGTATTGGCAGTGTGAATGCATCTGAACCGACCACAAAACCAAATACACTCTCCTCATTATCAGACAACTGTTTCTTTTCTTTGTTCTTACTGAGTAAATAATGAAGAAATCACAGTGTTTGGATGGTTTCCATTAGTTTACCCAACATTAACGACTGAATGAAAATGATTCAAAATGAAAACATCTAAACCTCTAAATTTGATAGTGGAATTGTAGTAGGCCTGACCTTGGGTGGGTCTATGGGTGGTCTTGAACACAACCCTGGTGTACCCCTTAAGAACATGGAGGCCTGGAAAAACAAACAGCTGCTGAAGCTGGAA
>NC_045158.1:7421897-7461897 GCF_900700415.2 Clupea harengus | reverse complement strand
ACAAGCTTCAGAAAAGGAACACCTTAATTAACAATATTAACATTTAAAGGAATTACTTTAATTGTGGCAGTGTTTTGTGACTGTGTTGAGCTTTGCTCTGGATTCAGTTTCTTTCTGAGAATGACAGATCCCATGTCACCTATGAAATGCTAACAACGGCCATATGAATGCTTCAGGTTTCCAGATTGTGTTCAGGACTGATGGGAAATAGCCAGTGAGGCTGTGCTGGTACCCACCTCATCTGGAACCGAGGCGGGCTTGTAAAACAGCACTCCTTTATGGCCGACACGTGTCTATCCTTTAGAACTGTCCCTAACTAATAAGTCGGGGTAACCCCAGTTCCATGCCAGTGCAGTTCAAATGCACACCCGAGGCACTTTCCATCCACTTTGTCAAGAAAAAGGGGGATTATCTGCAGAGCTGAGGGAAAGAAGTGGCGCCGCAATGAAAGAGAGGAGAGTTACGGAATGAAATAAAAGCCCCCCGATGCCCATGCCAGCTTTTCCACAGGGTGGGAATGACTGACTGAAAGAGATCTGAAAGACTGGAGAGCGAGGGAAGAGAGAGAGAGAGAGAGAGAGAGAGAGAGAGAGAGAGAGAGAGAGAGAAAATATGCTGACTCGGTTGATAGGTACTAGACTTCTGCTCCCATGTGACAAGACGTTTGCCAAAGACCTGCTTGAATGTCATTATCCAAAGTTATACAAACAAATTAAATCCAGGGGCATTATATTATGATCCATTTTAGAGACAGTAAAATGGCTGGTAAGACCAAAATTGCCATATTCTCAAATCATTTCAGCTTTTTCCACCATGTGCAAAACAACAACACAAGGGAAATACTCACAGCCAAATGGGCCAGAATGTTCCTCCACTAATAGACAATGAGACTAATTACAGCATTGCAAATGGCAAGGGTTGAATTTATTGTTTCAAAATGTCCTCTGACTATGTAGCCCGAGACACCACAAATTGTTGTATGTTCCAAAACAATACTGTGTACCACTGCAAAGTCTCTCAAAATCAACAAGCACTTAAGACAGTAATTAGCAGAGGAATGATATTCTAACTGTGTGAAAGTGCTGAAGGAATCAGACGAATTTCCATAAAAGGTTCATAAATCCTTTGTGTTTTGCTCAGAACCATGTTTGTCAACAAGAAGATTAGAAAGAGGAAAGCAGGGTGGGGAAAACAGCAAGAGTGTGAAAGAGAGAACCTCAACACAACACAAAGTAAGAGAGAACCTCAACACAAAGTAAGGGAGAACCTCAACACAACACAAAGTAAGAGAGAACCTCAACACAAAGTAAGAAAGAAACTCAACACAACACAAAGTAAGAAAGAACCTCAACACAAAGTAAGAGAGAACCTCAACACAACACAAAGTAAGAGAGAACCTCAACACAAAGTAAGAGAGAACCTCAACACAAAGTAAGAAAGAACCTCAACACAACACAAAATAAGAGAGAACCTCAACACAAAGTAAGAGAGAACCTCAACACAACACAAAGTAAGAGAGAACCTCAACACAACACAAAGTAAGAGAGAACCTCAACACAACACAAAGTAAGAGAGAACCTCAACACAAAGTAAGAGAGAACCTCAACACAAAGTAAGAGAGAACCTCAACACAACACAAAGTAAGAGAGAACCTCAACACAAAGTAAGAGAGAGCATTCTCATGTGCCTCAGTCATCTCTAAAGACTACTCTCTGCCATATTTACCAACACTGACCACTTCAACTGACAGTAATTTCCACACTGGTTTATTAAAGGCAAACCAGGTTTATGAGCCAATAATCTGGTAATTGCTCCTCTCCCAGGAATTCAGGGGAAAGGGAGACACTTGTGCTAAGGAAATGGAATGTGTACAAAAACAAAAGCAAGCTCTCCTACCATCCACAGCACACAACCACAGTGCTTGTCCACAATGACACTGAATATCAGTAGTGAGCCTATGGTGAAGGTATATTTTCCAACAGTTGTGGTCCAGGGAATGGAAGGGAAAAATACTGCCTCCAGCATGAGATTAGTTTCAAACGCCGAAGCCAGGCGGGAAAAGAAGAATTTAATAAGGCAGCGAGACCCGCTTCTGAAGTGAGGAGGGGATTACCTATAAAATCAGGGGAATAATTATCCAAGTGTTCCACATAGCTAAGCCTGCCACTTTACTGGAAAGTGGCAATTGCTGGCAAGTGGTACACAGATTCTTTACAGCAGCTTAACAGTTAATTCACTCTCCAAAGAAGTCTGGTGTATCCTTGCAGGAGGACGTTGGAGATCACTTTTGTGCAATTCCATTCAAACCAGTGGATGATGTTGGTAGTAAAATGACTTACTCTCATAAGATAACAATGAGGAGGTAACAACACCTTCTATTCTTCTTCTTCTTTTTTTATTTTAGTGAGTACTTTATCTAAAAATATAACATCCCATGTTAAGTGTGGTGAACACATCTATTACCCACGAGAAGGAAATAAGGTATTCCAAACAAGGCACTGCAACCCTAACTCTGGCATTAATGGTGCCATGCACTAGCAAATTCACAGCTGGAGCATGGGGAACTATTTAGAGCTCTATCCAGAAGCATTGGGTTCTAATTGGCACCTAAGAGGTGTTCTCTTAGCTGGGACAAAAACCTTCTCTTTAAGGAGATGTGCATAAGAGGCCAACTCATAGGACCAGTTTGTCTCTCAAGACAATTAGGAAGGAGCGCTAAGGCACCTACAGTAAATCTTTCACCTGTGTATATGGCTGTGTGTGTGTGTGTGTGTGTGTGTGTGTGTGTGTGTGTGTTTATGGCTGTGTTCCAAACCACACAGAGCAGAGCTAATGTTTCACGCCTGTGCCACTCAATTTGCCCTGGGAGAGCTTGAAACAGTCCCATTCAGAAAGACCAAGTCAACTCAAACTGGCAGTCTAGAGGCACACAGACGTCCACTCAACTCAAACTAAATATTTTCTTCTTACTCATAGCACCGCATTCATAATAAGGGGTATGAACACAAAGTATAAGCTACTGGCCTGTATCATCCATAGGCTTGTTAACAGTCCTAGGTTTCCCCAGGTGTTTAGGAAAAACCTCTTGCAAAAGCCATTTTAGTTTTGCTCTAAAACGGTTTTGAATTGTGCTTTGATGAGGGCTAATCTCATGTGAGGACAGATTTCTGGAATGTTTCCCAGCATAAAAAAAAACAATAGAAAAGAGTGAATGAAAGAAAGAAAGAAAGGAAGGAAGAATGCATGAATAGCAGAGGTTTGAACATTGCCTGTGTGGAAATGTACTCAGTGCGGTGGCAGTGGACCGGGGTGGGGGGTGGGGGTCACACTTGATGCGGGGTGGAGGGGTTGCTTTGGCAGGCAGGAATCGGATCCCAGTGCGCTGACATGCCCTGGGGGAAGCTGAATCAGAGTGTGTGTGATTTCTGTTGGGCAAAGAGATCCGGTTACGGCTGTGTGTGTATTTACCTTGGCAGGGTCAGGTGTGCCATGGAGGTCTTGGCAGCAGAGGGAAGTAGATAACCAGTGAAGAGGGACACACCAATCACAAAGGGAATAATTGTCAACAATGTGAATCACTGACACTGTGCTAGTGTCACCCAACCAGTACAAAAAAGGCTGATTTGAAGTGAATGTGACAAATGGATTTTTTTAGATGATCCTCAAAAAAGCACAATAAATTAACAAAATATAAATACAAAATCTGCTTAAACCTGTATTGTCTGCTGAAATCTGTATCCTCTTACAAAGACTAGTGTCAGTCTCCCACATCGTTTTCTGTATCTCCAACTTGCTGGCTTTTAAAAGGCTAGGTTGAATAAGTTTCGTGCAGAAGGGCTAGATGAAGGAAGGTTTTTGAAGGCTAGAGGAAGGGAGAGTGAGGACAAAAGGGGTATTTGGGGACATCTCTTTCTGTGTGTGTGTGTGTGTGTGTGTGTGTGTGTGTGTGTGTGTGTGTGTGTGTGTCTGTGTGTGTGTGTGTGTGTGTGTGTGTGTGTGTGTGTGTGTGTGTGTGATTTAAAGTCAGGAGACAGAGTGAGTGAGAGTGTATTGAATAGGACGGTATACACATATCTATATATGTGTGTCTGTGTGTCTACTGAACCTCAGTCGGAATGCTTTCATGTGCACACTTCACCACTGGAATGTCGGTATTAAAGGAATACGAAACATGTAACTAATTTATTAATAGCCATGTGTTTCCAATCACACATGGCCAATTAATGGTACTGAAACATTGGGGGTCCACCCCAGGTTCCCTTATTGAAAGTTTCTTAGAAACTCCCCCGCTATTCACGATGCCCCCTAGCCCAATGTTCTCTCAGTGCAAGGCTGAAAACAGCATCTAGTTCCCTTAGCCGTATGTTCCCCCAACACTGACCATACCTACACAAATCGTGGGATGAGAATGCAAGTATGAGCCCTTTTCTGTTACGACACATATACTTTGATATACTTTTCTCCCTCAAGTAGACATTATTTATGAAAATGAGCCACGTGTTTCTACCACAACCCAGACATAATGGTGATGTGGCAAGCTGAACTCTTAACCTTACGCTGAGGTAAGGTCTTTTAGTCAGTCACTCTTGTACTGTAAAAAAGAGTGAATCAATGGTGGGGGAAAGTTCCTCTGTTGATCAATAAACACAAAGTGCAAGTTGCACGTTTACAGCCACGACTTTATGAAGCAACTGCTGTCTGGGTCACCTATGATCTGAACTCTTGACCTTGACCTTGTCCTTAATTCTTACAAACCTACTCTGGTTGGCACCCGAAATAAATGGGTTACATTACATGGGGGGAGCAGGATAGCTCTTAATGCAGTGTACAGTAGGTCACTAACATTACCTATATACCTATAGTATATTTCAAAACTGGAGAGGACAGATGTACATGTGAGGTCACCTCTGGTTTTACCTTCGCAAAAAACACAGGCATAGACTTGCATCTCCCCATTCAGACTCTGCTGTTATGACTTTCCACTAACCATGCAAAAGCCCTCCAACCACATGATGTAAAAAACATGATATTTAATAAGAGCCCCTGTATTGTTGAGTGTTTGTTGATTGGAGAGGGTGTGTAAACAGGAAGACTGAAGCAGCACGGGTCTTGTTTATGCATAGTGGTGAGCTGGACAGAGTGTGTATTGTGTGGTAGAATAAGCGTACTGTCCCTGGGAGTGAGCACCTAAGCCATATGCACTGGCTGGTAGTAATTACCAGTGAAACTGTGCGTACAGCCATAGAGACACACACACACACTCTCTCCTTGTCTCTCTCTCTCTCTGTCTCTCTCTCGCACTCACAACAAACATATCCACAGTCAAACTCTAACTCACACATTCCAAATTCCCGTATAAATGGAAAAGACAGATATATCTGCTCTAACAGAGGGGGCTTAATCTCCAATCTCAACATCACATGAATATGGCAGCTGCAGCCAACAGAACTAGATCTCCACACACCCAGCCACTAACACAAAGGCACGGACAGACACACACACACACACACACACACACACACACACACACACACTCTCTCCTCTCTCTCTCTCACACACACATACACACGCACACACAGATGGACGGACAGACACTCTCTCTCTCTCTCTCTGTATTCCCTCTCACATACAGTAGTGCAAACCACAGTCCAGAGTGGAGGCAGTGTTTGTGCAGGTGCTCAAGAGTGCAGCTCCATGCAGCCCCAGACACTTCTCCATCATTTGGGCTGTTCTAGAACGTTCCCAGGGTTGTCATGTCAGCCAGCAACATTCTGTGGAGCCCCCAGCAGCCCCAATACACACTCTGATTCGGGACCACTGCTGGAGCTGATTTGCTGAAAGCCTGCAGACAGCGCTGGAGTGATGGATGTCCAGGCTCCTTGTGGGAAACAGGGGCAGGGGTGCTGACTGGGAAATATCATGTGGTCCTGTCTGAGACCACACACACATGCAAAATATCCTGCAGGCTCAAGATATTTAGTTTGTGTTCGTTTGCATGTAGTTTGTGTGAGTGTGTGTGTGAATGTCTATCGGGGGTATGTTTTCCATCTATTGTACAACCAACCAAAAGCCATCTCTTTCCCTCAAACACACACACTGACACGCAGACACACACTGACACACACACACACACACACACACACACACACACACACACACACACACACACACATACACATTTGAACAGAATGAAAAGGCAAGTGAGGACAAATACACATACAAATAGTTGCCATTTCATCCATCCTCTGGATTGGTTAGAAGAGAGAAAATTAAAATGAAATCCTTAGCAGTCTTGGCCTCGCCTTGGCGTCTGTGTTTAATGAGACAGAGATGAGGGATTCTCAATTAAACCACATTAATCACAAATACCACAGCCTTCAAGACCATTTCTACCATCGCCATTGTCCGCCCTTCCATCACATTCTCAATCGCACACTCCACCCTTCTACCCACACATACACACACACACACACACACACACACACACACACAGCCCCTCACAACCCATGTCTCCTAACATGTTTTGAGCTCATTTTGTAGCAGTGACAGACTTTTTCCTCGCTTTGTATGTGTGACCAGAGTTCTCCAGGTTTAGGCGGGTGTTTACCAGCTTGATCCTGGCTCCCCTGGCTCCCAATGGCAGAGCAGACCCACCACTCCTTCCCCTGCTGTCTCCAGCCAAGTCATCCCAACCCATAGACACCCAACCCAGCTCGGCCCAACCCAACCCTAAAGCTATGCGCCTCCAGCTGTTCCAGCTCCCCTGAATGCATGCCTTGTTTAGCAACGATCGCATCTTTGCCCCTAATTACAAAATGAGACCGTGTCGAATCCTCTACCAAATGAGCTGCTGTAATGTCTTGTGCCTGTGTGATGCAAAGCAGTTCTAGCACCATGACATGGTGTGGGCCTGTAGTTAATCAATCAAAGCCAGTCAGCGATGGTGCTGTGACATCATCAGCGGCCACGTCAGCAGGGAGTGAGGACTACTGGGAGCGGCCCGAAAGGTGTAATGTGATGATGATGATGATGATGATGATGGTGATGATGAGAGGGGCTGTAATTGTAATTCCATTACCCATATTGAGAGGGTGGAGATCACTGGGGATGGTTGTTTGCACACCAGTGTTGGAATGGTTGTTTATATTTTGCATGATGCTGATTTCAGAGATCCTGCTGTTCTTCGTGTATGGTGATGACGTGACATCTAGATTTTCCACGAGGTTGCTGTGAGGAGCGTCACAATGCATGATTGTGTGTTTGTGTGTGTGTGTGTGTGTGTGTATGTGTGTGTTACAAAGTTAAGCATTCCCACAGGTCCCACTGTCATCAGATGAACTTCCAGCCAGACCTCTGCAGATGTGGAATTACGAATGCATATGTTTGTGTATGTGTGTGTGTGTGTGAGAGTAAGTGACTGTGTGTGTGTGTGTGTGTGGTGTGGTGTGTGTGTGTGGTGTGGTGTGTGTGTGTGTGTGTGTGTGTGTGTGAGTGTGAGTGTGAGTGTGTGTGTGTGTGTGTGTGTGTGTGTGTGTGTGTGTGTGTGTGTGTGTGTGTGTGTGTGTGTGTGATAAACTTACTGTAGCAGTTTAGACTCGTCCACTTTTGCATTATCAGTACCACCCCGGTTGCCATAAGGGTGTATATTCCTTACTCTCTCTTTCCTCGCTACCCCCCAGCAACAGTAAAATGACTACAGAGATCAGATACGGGGCAGAGGGTGGGGGGTAGCCAATGAATGTTGGCGTGTCATGAAAACACACCATCAAGTCATAAATTGCCCATCCCTAGCAAACAGACAATGATTTATAAAAAGCCACAGATAGTCGGCACCAGCTAAAAATACCAGCTATCACCCAGGAATGACAACATTAGACTTGGATGGGGTGGGAGACTGAGGGGGGTGACACGGGGCTTTTTAGGCAACATAAATAAGACTAAATATAATGGAGCTGCATTTAGATGGACCGGAGTGGTGTGTGCCACAGAGAGAGACGGGGGGGAGGGGGAGAAAGTGGTGGAGGGCTCAACAAAGGAGATGAAAGAGACAGATAGAATCTGCATGCAAGATATGCACGTCAGGAGAGACGGTGTAAGTGAGGGTGAAACAAAAACTGACCTGAAAACAGTGTGGTGGAAAAACACATGAAAGAGGATAACATGACTGAGGGGGCCGGTGGGCGAGAGATGCAGCGACTGAGCTGAGATTTCTCATGCGTGCAGGGGAGTGTTCACGGCAGGGCCCATGCCCCCCATGACAGTGTTCAGGCAGCAGTAGGAACATGGAAGGGGGGTGGGGATGGCAGGATATGGGCTTATCTTACCCAGAGCAAGGGCCTTTCCCAGACACCAGCAAGTTCAAGGTGAGACAGAACTCCTCCATCTAACATGCCAACAGTGATAAGCTCTGGGGGAAATGTAAACACTCTCACTCGCTCTCTCGCTCACTCCCCCCTACACACACACACACACACACACACACACACACACACACACACACACACACACACACACACACACACACACACACACACACACACACACACACACACACCCTCTCTCTCACACACATGCGCTTATTTCCCATGCCTCCCCAGGCTCGTTGTGTGTGTGAGAGGGCTTTCAAAAAGGGGAGGCTGGCAAAAAAGGCAGTGTGTTTACATTAGAGGCTTTGAGAATAATTGGCCTCCAGATGCCTATCTCCACCTCCACGAAAGATAAACTTGATAAGATCAGGCATGTAGCAGACAGGCAGAGTTTTGAAGTGTTATTTTATGCCAGGAAATGCCACGCTGAGGCACATTAATGCAGAGCCATGCCTGTTGTCCAGACGCTGGCCACTTGGCACACTTACGAACCATTTGCCTTCCATTATGACTAATCTTAGACTAAAACAAAAAAAAAAGTGAATTAAGGGAAAAGCAAAACATATATATTTATTATCTTATCACTGTCTGTTTGCAGAGAGGTGGTATCTATATCTCTTATGGCTGTGTTTGTGAGATCTCAGAGATAAACAAAGGGTGTGTTGGAGACGTGTACCTGTAAAGCCATTATGTTTGTGTCCGTCAGTGTGTATGTGTGTGTATGTGTGTGTCAGTGTGTGTGTGTGTATGTGTGTGAGTGCTGGGTGGGGCTGCCACACACCCTGGAGCCAAGACAGAACGACAGGAATCAACAACTCACATTTGAGAGAATGCCAGAGAGAGGGCGGGGAAGGCAAAAAAAGTGAGAACTAGAAGAAATATCCCAACATTGGGCTTTTCATATTTATGCATATTTCCCAATTATTTCCATCAGGCTCCTACATGGACCGAGGAGCATTGTGCCATTGCTCCTTATATCAGTCTTTAAACAGAATAGTGCAGAAACAGAATTGCATAGTTGTATTGTACACTGATTCATTCAACTGCTTTTTTGAAATGGTCAGTTTTTGCTGAGGTTAACCACCATCAAAAAAGAACATAAAACTGTCCAGCAAAAGTGTTTGTGAGAGAAGAGAAAGGCAATAAAATCACTGTGGAACTGAAAATGACAAAAGTAAAGAATAATCGAAAACATCCTTTTTGGCATTCCCTCCTTCCGCTCATTCTCTCTTTAATAACCCATAATAGAACCTTCACATTTATATGAAAGAAGGACAATTTATGCTTTGGGTTTACCCCCATCTTCCAAGACAGCGGCACAGTTCTGAAGTCTGGGATCATCTAGTAATTCATCTTCAAGGCATGATTGCTGATTCATGAAGTCTTCAAGGCAAGGCCAGGCAAAGGCATGATCAAGGCATGATGGGTGATTGATTAAGTCTGTCTGTATGAGTAAAATTGGTGGAGTTAGTGTTGAATGAATGAAATAGAATTGAAATAGAATGAAATTGAATCTGAATGCAGTTTAAATGGACCAGTATGCCTGTGGAATGTGGATGTGGAATGTGGAATTCAGAATGTTGTCAAAACTAAAGTTAGATATATTGATGATTTAAAATTAAAGCATACTTGTTTCACTTGAACTTGAATTAGCGTGCTTATGTCAGAACACGTCAGTTTTGTCCAAGATGCCACGTCAGTGCTTCGGACTGAGTCAGAGGCAGCTGATTGTCACAACCTGCGAGCAGCACCTAACCTTTGTCAAATCTAATTCTGTCTCCCCTGCTCACTGGATCCTTCCCCAAGGTTAACCACGCTGACCAAGACCTGGGAGGCACTCGCGGATCGCAGGTCTCTCGGCTGCTTTGCTGTCATTGCCCCTGCTGCTGTTGTTGCGTCTGCTGTTGCTAACGCTGTTGTTATTCTCTCACATTGAGCAGGCGAGAGCAGGAGAGAGAAGTTGAGAGGAGGGAAGAGGGCAGGTCAGCCAGGCCAGAGGCACTTTGCAGGCCGCGGTTTGAAATCGAACACTGGAGCCGGGAGTCAACTTTCAGACTGTGCCCCCTCCACCCAAACTCAGCCACACTAGTCCTCCGCCAACCAGACGCTACGCTCCTCACTGCCCCTGGAGCCAGGCAACCCCTCCACCCCTAAATACTAAGCCCTCTGTCACAAGACCTGGGGGGGGGGGGGGGGGGGGGGGGGGGTGAGAGGGGGTGGAATAAGTTTCAGCAGCCTGGACAAAAGGTTGAGAACAGGAGGATGAGAAACACACAAACACACACACACACACACACACGTTATACTTACCCTGCAACTGAGAGTCTGACAATTTTATGTTACGAGACCTTTTGGTTCTTCAGATCTGTCTTAACATAAATGGGGGGTCCATCCCAAAGGGTGTTATGGTGTTATGGGCCTAGCAGAGGTTTCTCCTGTGGGGGCGCTGTTTTCCCTGTCTCTGCAAGGTGGAGAGTGGGCGTTGTCTCGGACCGTGCGTGATTGCTGGGCGGGACTTCTCCCTATTTAAGCCGGCCTGCCCCAAGATGGCGGCGCTCGCTATCAAGAACCGGATTGTGCTATGGTTTCCCCAGGATCCCCATTTATGTTACGACAGACCTGAAGAACCAAAAGGTCTCGTAACATAAAATTGTCAGACTCTCAGTTGCAGGGTAAGTATAACGTGTTTATTTACAAAACAATGGTGGTTGCCGTCAAAAGAGAAGAGAAAATAAAAATAACCTCCAAGAAGCCTCACAATAAATAAATGGTCGCTGCAGCTTACCTCACTCGTGAATAAAGAAAAAAGAAAGTGAGTCTTCCGGGCAACTTCCTTGCCTGCACTATCTACCTCTAAGCTAGAAAAGTGCAGGAAGCATAAACACACAACCACCAGTGAACAACTAAGGGAAGGACTAACGAAAAAGCGCGTAGTACGCTTATTGGTCTTCAAAGGTAAAGTCTCTGGTGAGGCACAGTGTTGCTATAAGCCAGGGAACGCTGGAACAGGTCGTGGTGGTCGGGGGGGTTGAGAGGGGGTGGAATAAGTTTCAGCAGTGTGGTGGGCTGGACAAAAGGTTGAGAACAGGAGGATGAGAAACACACAAACACACACACACACACACACACACACACACACATAAACACACATTCAAACACACACACACACACTTATACACAGCGCACAAGCATGCTTGCACACAACGTTGCACAACTGAAACATGTGCGTGGATACATTATAGAACAAATACACTCTCATGCTAAAAAAATATGAACCAGCACCCAGAAGTTACATTAAATGGCACTGGTCATACAGGGTATTAGACTTGCATTCCCAGCAGAGGTGATGCGTGGGTCAGGGGTTTTTAATACCCGCACCCACCCAACCCCATTATGAGCCACACTACCCGACCTGCAAAAATATGCCTCAATCAACCGGCCGACCTGCAAACGGCTAACTTTAATTATAACTAACATGATGTCATCCATATCATGGAGTAAGAGAAAATGGTTATTTGGTGCACATTTAAAAAAGGACAGATGTAGGTTATGTAAACTAAACCAAATAGTGGACCAATGATTGTTTAATAGCCTGAGTGCAGTTTTTAATCCTTGTATAGAAGATGTAAACTAAACATTACTGAAGCTGAACAAACACGCTCACACAAATGATGCATATCACATCTCTGACACACCCTTAACAGTGAACTTAAGTGAAATAATAGCCTACATTCTCTGCATAGTCTCGTTAGTGGAAGTCTCTGATGGTGGTGTAGGCTAATCTAAACAAAAAGCTACAGTTTCCACTTAGGGAAGAAAAACACAGCTATGAATTGATCAAAGTCACTAACTGCAAATTGACTGCTGGTAGACAGCTGATATGCCGTATGCGTATAGAATGTATTATAAACTATAAGATAGTATGAATTATAGCCTATAGGGTGTAGAGAGATGTGTTTGTCAGGACTTCGGACGGCGATTGCCACGATTTGGCACATTGGTGGCCTCTGGTGGCCAAGGGACAAGATAACGGACTTGTTTTCGCACACATGTGCATTTGTTGTGATTTGTGTCATTCACCTGTTACCCATTGTGTGTCACTCACCTGTTTGTAATTACACACTGTTTGTATGGTTGCCACTTAGTCTCAATTAGCCAGGGTTTAAATACCTAGCTAGTTTCTCTGGCCCTCATCGGGTCGTTAGAGTTTCCTCTCTTTGTCTACCGCGAGTTTTGAGGTGTATCTCCTGCGGCTCTCAAGTCGCTTTTGTGTTGCGTTGCTAATATAGCTTCGCCTCTCGCTGCTAGGACTTAGTTCCTTATAATAGCTATGCGGTTAGTAGCTTCTTGAATCACTGCCTTTTGCATTATAATACACCGTAGGTGTTTTTTGAGTTTAAACCATTTTGGAATATCTCCTGTGTTTTTGGGAATCTGTTCTGTGTTTTGAAACCGCTGTTTGGAAGAGACCCTGTTTAAAAGCAATAAAGAAACCAAAGAACGCTACTCTGCCATTGGGTCCTCATTAGCACATTGGGCTAAGCGCTGGTTCCCCAGACCCAGCAACTCGGGTTCAATCCTTGAGAAAAGAAATGTCTGACGGTGTTATACTTTATAGTTTGGTAATGCAGATTATTGACAGTCAGGACATGTGATAAGACCTGCACCCTCTGATGTGCGTGCGTGTGTCTGACAGAGAGGGGCAGAGGGGTAGGCGGGCAGAAAGAGGAAATCCCATTAGAAGGCTAGCCTAATACATTGCCTTGCCACGCGATTCGGCACCCGGCTGTCTCTTTCTGTAGGTTATTTATACCTTACTCGGAGAGGGCTGCTTTTCTGACCAGACCCACCCGAACCCGTACTATTTTCTGGTAAGCTTTGCCACGAAGCTGCCGCATCGCTTGAGACGCTGCGTAGTTCCGCAGTCTACAGATACAGGGGTGAGCTGCCATGCCATCCCCACACTCATGCCATCCCCACACTCATGCCATCCCCACACTCATGCCATCCCCACACTTATGCCATCCCCACACTCAAGCCCAACCTAACATCCCTGCCTGTCGTAGACTCTCACCTCTTCAGCCTACCTTCAGACCATAGGAGGACCCCCTCCTCGCCCCTCCGAAAATCAGGTTGCCCCTGTCACCACTCGCCTATTCTCAGGATTCCATTTCAGGACAACCACGTGGTGGATTCCCTTTGGGTGATGGGGTGAGTTTGTGGGGGAGGGGGGAGGGGGGGGGGGGGGGGGGGGGGGGGGGGGCAGGGGAGAGAGAGATAGAACGAGAGAGAGACAGAGAGGGGCAAACCAAATTCTGGTAATACAGAAGACAGGTTAGGTGGTAGAGTGGAGAAGGAGGGAGTTGACTAGAAAAGAGAGGGTGTGAAAAGGTGAAAGTGATAAGGAATGAAAGAGAAAGAGGGAGAGGGGGTGAGAGAGAGAGAGAGTGTGTGTGTGTGTGTGTGTGTGTGTGTGATTGAGTCCTCTCTTTCACGGTAGTCAGGCGCCCATTCCACAGGGGGTATGCTGACTATGCAAGAGACCACTGTGCTGAACCCTGCCCCTCTCCCCTCAGACGACAGCTCCCATCAGCAGGCTGTCTGCGTCACACACTCTCTCCTGACCAAAATATACACTTACAGTATGCTGTCCTATTACACACACACACTTCTCAGTAAAAACACATCTACAGTATGCCCGTAAACATACATATTTCAAGTCATGTCAACACATGAGGTCATGTACACAACCATAGAGATGAGAAGATATGAATGGAAAGACATTGTAGTATGATGTTCTAAAACACTTACATTTGACTAGATCCTGATAAAACGTTTAAGTTTTAACACTAATAGTATAAACAGTATGGTATGTCTTTATGATTGTTGTAATAACATTGTAATAACACTGTAGACTGACTATGACGAAACCATTGTACTCCACCAGAGCAGCGAGCTGGATGACCCCAAAAACCTGACATGGATTTATGGACCCTGGCATGGTCAGGTACTTATCTAGTGAATGCGGTCCTCCTCCTCCTCCGCGAGGACATGTGCAGACTGTGCTCTGGAACCTCCAGCTCCCCCATTCATCTGTCTCAGCGCTGGCTCTCTGCCAGGTGATTCCCACAGCACTCAGAACGCAGTGTGCGCTTCAGTCCTGCTCTGACCTCAACCAGGACTGTATAGTCTACTGACTCAAGGAACACATGACCTTTGGAGATGTATTACACGCTTCCCTCCTATCTCCTTGGAGTGTTTTATACGATGTGGTCTTGCTGCTTGGTTGAACTCGGGAAAAAAACACAGTGGCGGTTGACGTGAGTTTGGACTGGGGCTTTCCACCAGTTTAGATTTTGTGGTTGAAGTCCACATCAATTTGAATACACACTAGACATTTCATTGGTTGGTGTGTATACAAATGGGTAAGAAATCTAGCCAAGCATCTTTAGATAGTCCAAGGAGGAGTATGCTGTTAGTTAATAAAACCAGACAAGCAGACCACACCTGAAAGAATACTGTACTGTTCACCTGTTCAGACGACACCATATACAGTAGCTCGCTAAGCCTAGTGTCACAGTCAAACACATGCAAGATATGTATCATGGGGGTAAACATAGTAATATATAGTGGTTTCAATACATTCTTGGAAGGTTTTTAGAAGGAAAGTCAATCTTCCACATTTTTAGTGTACCCCAATACCAAAAGTGTCCCCAGTAGTCTCATCACCATGCGTTAACATCATGTCTCACTCAACAAGATTGCTATGAGCCTACTATACTGAGAGCATGAAATTGTTAGCTAGCTAGCTAGCTAGCTGGATGGATGGATAGATACAGTCTGTGTTGTCTTACCTTAAATAAATACCAGTAGGCAGCAGGCTTCCAGTGACTGCACCCTTAATTCCTTGGCATGCAGGAGCCCTGGTTTCTGCTAACAGTGCCTCGATTTCCTGCAATATGCCCCCGATGACCCTGGCAGTGCTAGGTGGCAACATACTCCGCCAGTCTAGTCTGTGAGGGGTGGGGCTGGGGTGTGGATGTCAGTATCCACTCAGGTAAGACTACTTACCCAAGATGCCCCAAGGCGAGTGATGTCCAGCCCACTGGCGAAGTGACAGTGCAGGATACGGCTGTGCATGACAACACAGGGGGCCTATGAAAAGATTGTGGAGCTAAGGGAAGATTAAGGGTCTCTCCCTCTCATTTTCTTGTCCTTTAAGTTCTCTACTCTGTCTTGGAAAAATTGATAAAACTATTTTTTAAGCTCTGTCTCTCTCTCTGACACGTCATTACTAGTAAACAGCCATTTGATGACTGACTGATTTGCAAGAAAAGACACCATGATAAATCCATCAAGTCTGAATTCTAATCAAATCATTAAGCGTGACTCAGTTACATACTGTTACATACTGTTACAACAGCAACATTACTGCTATTCAAGAGCAATTTCTGAGGGGGCTCCAAGTAGCACCAAAAGTAGCCTACTGCTGCCAGTGACGTAACATATTCATGGAAAAAGGGCAGCTGGCCCTGATGGAATACCTGGCCACGTGTTTAGAGACTGTACAGAGCAGCTGGCAGGGGTCTTTACGGAC
Organism: Clupea harengus; assembly: GCF_900700415.2. Lineage (NCBI taxonomy): Eukaryota > Metazoa > Chordata > Actinopteri > Clupeiformes > Clupeidae > Clupea > Clupea harengus. Next base: position 7,445,934 of record NC_045158.1, on the reverse strand, counting down.
ATTTTCAATTTGTCCCTGGCCCCGGTAGTTGTCCCCACAAGTTTCAAGACCGCCATCATCGTGCCAGTGCCAAACACTCCACTGGTACAACCCTGAATGACTTCTGTCCGGTCGCACTCACCCCAGTCTTTCACACTTGAAATCATGTCAGGCTGCTACACTGGACCGACACCAGTTTGCCTTCCGCCACCTATGGCTCTCCACTCAGACCTCTCCTCCTCCAATATCACCCTGAACACTGGTGTACCACAAGGCTTCGTGCTGAGCCCTCTCCTGGACTCCCTTTTCTCCACAACAACCTGGTGCTTAACACACAAAAGACCAAGGAGATCATTGTTTCAAGCTTCAAAGTCCTTGGCATCCACATCTCTGCTGATCTCACCTGGTTCCTAAACTCATCCATCACCTTTCCTTCTTAAAAAAAACTTTAGAAAACTCACCTGTGTCTACCGCTGTACCATTGAGAGACTATTGAATCTCAGTTGCTCCAACTGCTCCACCGCTCAGGCTGTAAAGCACTCTAGGTGGTGGTGAAAACTGCCAAACCCATCACTGGCACCCAGTTACCCACCATCAAGAACATTTATCACAAGGGCTGCCTGGGCAGGGAGAGGAACAACATCAAGGATGTCTCTCATCCTAACCATGGACTTTTCACCCTCCTTCCATCCAGCAGGCATTACAGGAGCCTCCTCTCCCACACCAGCAGGATCAGGGAGAGCTTCTTCTCTGAGGATATGACCCTGCTAAACTCCACCCCCACCACTGTAATAGTATCATTGTACTAATTACTGCACTGTTTATAGTACTTTAACGACCATGTAATTTGCACAATTCATATTTTTGTGAATTTCATTTGTGGTTTCTCTGTCTGTTCCTTGTTTTGGCCTTTTGTTTTGTATTTGTCATGTGTGTTTTGTTTACGTCCTGGTTTCCTTTGTTTGTATAGCCATGTATTTCTGTTCCTTTTGTCTTTGGCTATGTTCAGACTGCAGGCAAATCGGATTTGTTTCTCGAATCAGATCTTTTGGGACGACTGTCCGCACGACTGTGTCCAGACATCACTAACCTGTCTGCATGGGTTGCTGTGGTAACGTAGGCGTCAGTAACTACCATATCAGTTTTGGCTGCACAGAAGCCTTCCCCAAATTTCCAGCTTACAATTTATTTTGGCATCTGTCCATGGACTCTTGGTTTCCATGTTGTCAGGTTGACACACAATCTGGATATGGATTTGGGCTGGCAGCCTGAACAGGGCCTAAGTCTCCACCTCTGTTCCCAGTGTAACTGCTCAAGCCCTTTTCATTACTTCCTAGTTCATGTGTTGATTGTATCAGTTGTCTAACCTGTTTCTTGTTTTCTCATTAGTCCCTGTGTATTTCAGCCCTTGTGTTCCTCAGTTCTTGGTCTGTGATTGTTCCTGTTCACGCTGTTTTGCTGCACTGTTCCTGTTTGTTCCTGGAGTCATGAGTCATAAAGACTTCTTGTTTTCATTAAAACTGTGTCTTGAATCGTGCGTTTGGGTCCAGCTATAGCAGCATTGTAACAGAACCACAGACCAAACTATGGGCTAAGCCGACAACCTCCTTGATTTCCTGCCCTTCTGTTAGATGGATTCTGGTGTTGACAAAGAGACATTTATAAGCGAGGAAGTCGCTATGTGGAAGCATGACCCCTATTTTGCCCAGATGGTTGCCTCCATTCAGTGAAAGCTTTTTCCCTGCCCTGTGGGTCCCTGGTCTGCTAGCACCCTGCCCAGCACAACTCCTTTGTTGGATAGCTTTCAGTCAGTTTTTTTTGCGAAGGGGCAGCAACAAGCTACAGATCCCGCCACAACAGCAACAGTGGTGCTAAATCGGGTCATTACAGAGGCTGTGCTCGATCCAGCCACCACCAGGACAGTGGTGCTGGATTTGGCACCTCCGCAGCCCAGCACGATGAAGGTTGCACTGCCCAGAGCCATGGAGGTCCCGCTGTTAAGCACCCCAGATGATGTGCTGCTTGGTCCTGATCCTGTCCCCGAGGTGGTTCCTGTTCCTGTTCAGATGGTTCCTGTTACCGGGATGGTTCCCAAGGTGGTCCCTGTTCCCATTGCTCCTGTTTCCGAGGTTCCTGTCCCAATGGCTCCTGATTTTGAGGCGGTACCTGAGCCTGTTCACGCCTCTCCAGTTCCAGAGAGTTCCTTGAGCTTATTCCCGAGTTGGCTCCTGTATCTTAGAGGGCTCTAGTCCCTGCTCCTGAGTCGGCCGATGCTACGTCAGTTCCTGCATCAGTTAGGGTTGAGCTACAGGCCTGGCCTCCAGATAGGTTCTGCCTTGACTGCAGGCCACCTGCCCAGTCCCTAGAGAGGTTGAGTCATGCATTTGGGTCAAGCTATAGTAACATTCTAACACCGCCCAAACGCCTCCAAAAATGAATTACCAAAATGAATACCAAGGAAAAAAATTGTGAAACCATTGCCAGTGTTTGTGTGTTAATTTGCCATAAAACACTGGTTATGAACACCTTTTTATTAACATAATGCGCAAGGGTGATGCCCGGAAATAACGTCAATAACAGCCACCTCAAACATTGCTACAGAAACAAATGTAGCAGGCATGTTTGAAAAAGGCAATGTCTACATTACATTCCAAGTTGATATGACCAGAATAAGCATATTTAAAGGTTACTCTGTGCTACCATAACATCCTCATAATCACTCAAGTCTTCATTTGAGCCAGCAGTGTTTTGTCTTAAAATAAGCTTATTTTGCAGGATCCACCGTTAATCCTGTAATCCTGCTTGAGCAAAAAACAGGAAAAAGGTTAAACCATTAAAGCATTTCTGTGGTCTTTTTAGTTTCAAAATACTTAACAGTAAATACTCTACAGTCTGATAATTGTATTAATACTGTTAAATGTTGTAATATGTTAAATACTCCTCAGATTGTGTGTCATTACAAGCATGTGCAAACATTCCCTCCAGGAAGTAATCTGAATGAGCACATGGCTGTTCCGACGGATTCTTAAAGGACCCTTTCAATCCATGCAGTTTCACAGCTGACAAGCAAGAAGTGGAGCAGACTGGCCAATGGGAAGTGCAGGAATCTCCCCATGAACTAACTAAATGAACTAACTAACGAACAAAATGTTTTTGCTCAACTTTAAAACTGAGTCCCGCTGCAGGTTTGACCATTTACCAGGTACATTACTGAATGTTATTGTGTGGCTGTGAAGTCAATTATAGCACAACAAATCAATGCATATGATCAGGTTGAACTACTTCATTCAAATTATTTGTTGTTGCATACAAGAAATAAAATTAATGGATTTAATGAATACAACAGAATATTTGATGCTCATGTCAGACAGTCCAAATGATGTCTGTTTTATGTATTTTTAACAAACAGCTGAACCTGATGCAGGCAGGGAAAGATTGGAAGAAGAAGAAGAAGGACTTCTATAGAGACTTAGAAAATTGTACTACACCGTTCTGTACACACAAACATGGGGTGGAAAACCGATTCATCGTTCATCGTTTTAGGCTACATATTATCCTAACACAAACAATACAAATGAATGAATGATTCGTTGATCGATAAACATGTTGAGTATCAAATTGGGGCCACTTGACAGCAAAATCTCCAGTCTGCATCCGCTTGTGCACTTACAATGAGCTGGTTCAAATCTTACCAATGTGTAAGAAACCCGATAAATGTGGCTAGGATGGGTTTGATATCTTATAAAATGCATAGTTAATCTCATGTGGAACTTCAATTGTTCGTGAAATTGCACCACAGAATGACCCATGACCTCTCAGGCCCCTAACCGCTAAGAGGCCTGAAGGCTTTTCCTGTAATAGACACCAGTGAGTGACATTTTGGCAGAATCCTCTGTAATTTTACAGCGGCGAGCAGCACTAAATGAAAATCAAATCAAATGGGGTGTTTGCAGTGTTTGGCTGTCTTAATCCATGTTAAGCCCTTTAACAGGTTTGACCTGAGGTTGACTGTAGTGATTCAGCCTCATCATGTGGAGAGAAACCTGGCTGAGGGATTCTGTGGAAAGGGGAGGAATTAGGGCCTTCTGGGATCAGAACGAATGACTCTATCACCTAGGCCATTTGGCAACAAAGCTAGCAACTGGTGGCTGACAGCAAAGTATGTATAGTCAGCTATTTCTAATTTACACGTTGAAACTATTTAGTTTTGTTGGACTGACAGGTGACAACTCTATACAGGATTATAAAGGAATCTCTTTCTTTATAAATCCATAGATGGCAACGCTGGTTGGATTCAAATGGGAGCTAGGTGGTGTAGGTAGTATTGCTTGTTGGGAAAGAGGCACAGCTTTTGGCTTGATGACCTCACTGTATTGAGATTCCCACTGGACCCATTGGCATGAACATGTCCTGGCACACTGCACAGTATACGGTAGCACATTTGATGCGGCCATAATCTACCAGTGTTAGCAGTAATCCTGCACAGCAGTATCCAGTAAAATGTCAAAGTGGCCACACCGTATCTGATGTCAGATGACTCCTACTCTCCCCCCTGAGCTCACAAGATGGTACATTTGGGGACATCCTCATCAATAAGTAAATGTGGCTTCTTGTGTAATCATTTGACTTATGTGCCATCAAGAACTAAGAACATATCGAGCCCTTTGTGCAGCTATCTGCTGACCTGAACTGTGTGCCTTATTATAGAAAGCCAAATCCCCAGTACTGTGGACTCAGGCGACAGCAGCAGACAGACAGATATTTCACGGGGATTAGAACGACACCTCTCTGCTCATTCTGTCCATCCACACACCATAGACGTTTCACTGGCACGGCTGTCGCGGGACACGGCATTGAGTGACTGAAAACCGAGAGGCCTGCTGAGGTTGCTTGTCTGTTTTCGATTATGGCGAGTCTTTCTCTTGTTGGCTCTTTTGTTCTCCCTTTCGCTCTCATTATTTCTCCTTGATTTGCAGCCTGGGAACATGTTTCCTCTGTTTCATATTATCTGATAACTGGGACTGTGAGTTTTACGGGACAAACGGAGCAGATAAGGCCTCTCTGTTGCCCCAGGCAACGGGTCAGCGATAGCAGCATCAGATCAAGCTCACGTTCAAGGTCAAGGCCTTTGTTGTCAGATGCACACAGGTTGCATTGTGTCTCTAAAGCTATCTGATACCATTAAGTGGAAAAGAAGTCTAGACAAACATTATGAAAGATTGAATGTATAAGGTGGAAAAAATACGCATGTAAAAGACATACAAGAACAGTGTAAAACTGGCATGTACTCAAGAATGAGGTAACTCAACTCCGTTAGAGTGCACAATAAAAAGTATGTGCAATGGTTGGTGATAGCAACCTCAAAATAAATCAGGCACTGAGTCAAAACAAAAGTGAAAAAGTATCAGATATGTGCTTCTGGAAATTTCTGTGAGGTTAGTGGGTCCATGTTGGCCCCTCCTTTATGGAACCAGGGGCAGGCCTCATCAGGTAGGGGGGGGGAGGGGAGCATAAGGTCAGGTGTTTGGTTGCTCCGGGATGAGGGGTGGGGTCTGGTGTGTTGGGGTTGCTGTTTTTGGGTGCTGCACGTTATGACAGCCCCACAGGGGAGTGGCAAGAGCCCCTGGGGTGCACCTTGCTCTGCCGTGAGCCGCGTTGCTCTGACATGTAAGGAGTTTGCTGTCAGGTCACGGAAAAGTAGAGCGAACTCTCCCCAAACCACATCAAACGCTCCCCCTGTACCCCTCCCTTCCACACCCCCCTCTGCTGCCCCTTCCCACCCCTCGGCTGGCCCCTCAGCGCTCCCAACCAAAGGTTAATTACCCCAGGAGCGCTTCAAAGCCCCCTAGCCAGCTGCGGGGGATTCCAGTGATCCTGTTTGAAATTCCACATCCAGCCAGAGGTACGGCGAGGAATAATAAACAGACGAGCACGTGGACCGTTCGGGGATGGATTGGGTTCGTGGGAGGCCCCCGCCCCTCCAGCTCGCTCGGCAGGTACGCTTCGGAGTGATTGACACTTCCTTCCTGTAATTAGAGAGCCCTCCCTGATCCCTAAAGTGGTGTGGGAACGTAGCGAGCAATCGACGCTACACGAGAAACATCCTCTCTCTCCTAACCACACTGTACTTCAGGTGCACTTAACAAAGGCCTGCTGCAACATTCCCAGATCTGAGCTGCGAGGCCGCAATTACAGGATAAAGTTATTTTCCTCGTCGGCGTCCTTGTAATGCGTTCGGATTCTTAAAGTAGTGCTGCTGGTGGAAACCAAATTAAATGCTATCGTGTTGGAAAGGGACACAGCAGCAGAAACAGAGGTCTGCATTTAGACTGCACAGCAGACAAGAGGTGAGGGAGGAGAAGATGAATGAAGAGTGGAAAGTAAAGGAGGAGGAACATGACCTGAGGAGGAGAAGGAAGAGGAGAGGAGAGACATGAGAGGAGAGGGCAAAGGATCAGATGACAGAAATGGCAAAGAAAGGATGGGAAAGAGAGGGTAGGAAGAAAAGAAGAGAGGGAATAAGGAAAAACATGAACGGGTGCAGTGCGGTAGAGGAATGCATAGCATATAGAGCAGAAAAACGGGTGAGAAGAACAAAAGAGGCAAGGAAAATGAGAGAAAGAAAAGAGTGAGGAGAGGATTGGAGGTGCTGTTTGAGACACAGGGGAGGCAGTGTATTTCAGGCCCTGGGCTCCGGCTCCCCTGGCAGATCTCATTAGTGTTATGAATAGTGAGCTATTTGTGTTTGTGTAACTGAAGCCTTGCCTTTTTACAACTCCCCTGTGTGTGTGTGTGTGTGTCTGTATGTGTGTGTGTGTGTGTGAGAGAGAGAGAGCGTGATAAACAGTCATAAAGACACCAAGCATTGGTTACCCTCTCTCTTTCTCCCCCATCCCCCACACTGCTCTACCTGATATCTCGATAGCATCGTCACAGAGTTATTCACACACTGCATCTGTTTACACTCACAACAAACTTGAGCCTTTAAGGGCATGTGCGTGTGACCATGTGTGTGTGCTTGTGTCTGTGTGCATGTGTGTGTAGGAATATGCGGATCACCGAACATGTGTGCATGTGTGTGTAGGAATATGCGGATCACCGAACATATGTGTTTGTATGCAGAGGATGTATTTACATATATTTTATGAAAAGTGCTGTTCAGTGTGAGTGTGTGTATGTATACTCCAATAGTATTACTCCTACTAGCCACTATTGCATATGTGATGTATCTTCTTGCATGCTGCTCCAATTTCATGTGGTGCTCTGGCTCTTTGGCTCGGTTGGTGCCTAGTAAACAGGAGATCCTGGATTCGAATCCCAGGAGTGCCTGCGTGGTCACCAGCTTATTTTGTCCTTCCTGAAAACCTTTCTCAGCTTAAGCGTCGCTGTTCCTGTTTACGGGTCCTCCGGAAGGTGTCACCCGATGAAATGCGCCTCCATCAAAAAAGGCATCTTAGCTCTCTATACAGAGTCATCTGGGTCACCTGCTGTCGTCCGTTCTTACAGGAGGAGACAAGAAAAAAATATGTACTATATTGTATTAGTATATAGTAGGGCTGGGCGATTTTTCGATCTCGATTCGGGATCGCGATAAAATTTTGATCGATCTCGATTATCTCCTTGTGACATGTATTCGATCCACGTGGCAAAAGTAAGCGCAACAACAGTGTCGGAGTCTGCCGTACGGTGTTCATATTAGGACATCCTCAGATCTCAGACTCAAGTGTCAGACTCAAACGAAAAGGCGTCAGGTCTCAGACCAAAAGTAGTCAGACTCAGGCGAAACGGCTTCAGTCTCAGAAAAACCTCTGTCATCCTCACACAAAACTTTGTCAAACCAAACGGCGTCATCCTCACACAAAACTTTGTCAAACCAAACAGCGTCATCCTCACACAAAACTTTGTCAAACCAAACGGCGTCATCCTCACACAAAACGTTGTCAAACCAAACGGCGTCATCCTCACACAAAACGTTGTCAAACCAAACGGCGTCATCCTCACACAAAACTTTGTCAAACCAAACGGGCGTCATCCTCACACAAAACTTTGTCAAACCAAACGCCGTCATTCTCAGCATAACTTTGTTAGAAAAAAAGTTGTCAGAGCTAGATGAGGGAGCTGTTGACTAGCTTTCTGAATGAGCTAAAGTAGCAGCTTTTACAGTTAATACCGCTGTGGTGTTTCTGATCGAGATCGATCAATATGGAAAAACATATCGTGATAAAAAATTTTTTATTTAGTTTGTTTTGTTTACTCATATGCAACTGAATGATGGTTCATTTTATGTAAGGGCATATATTTGTATGCAGAGGTCTGTCTTTGTGTGTGTGTGCAGAGGTCTTTCTTTGTGTGTGTGTGTGTGTGTGTGTGTGTGTGTGTGTGTGTGTGTGTGTGTGTGTGTGTGTGTGCAGAGGTATGTCGTTGTATGTGTGTGTGTGTGTGTGTGTATGTGTGTGTGTGTGTGTGTGCAGAAGTCTGTCTTTGTGTTTGCGTGTGTGTGTGTGTGTGTGTGTGTGTGTGTGTGTGTGTGTCACCTTGGAAAGAGTTGGTTTTATTAAAGCCCCTCTTTTCCTGAGTGTGGGTCTGACTCCACGCAGGCCAACTCAAAGCCTCCTCTCTTACTCCGAAGCCAAGAAAGCCCAACCTCAGCTTTTAATACTTCCTGCTTGTTGTTTTATGTGTCTGTGTTAAACTCTGCCACATGCTGTCCATGTAGCCAGCTGGCCGGCCGTGAGGAAATGGGAGGCTTTCGCACAACTCAGCCTCATTAGATTAATTAATTAAACACTTAACAAGTTTAATTGGATGGATAAATGTATTTAAGATACTATTGTGGATGTATTACTGAAAGCAGGGGGATGGATGCATCACAGGCTATCAGTGAAAGGCAATACATCTTAATCATGACGTTCTCGCACACACACACACACACACACACACACACACACACACACACACACACACACACACACACACACACACACACACACACACACACACACACGTATAAGAAAGCAGACCTATTTATCCGCAAGCAGAGAAAATTAAAGGCTTTCTGCAGGTGTATAAAAAGCTAATGATTCCTAAAAGAACACAGGGAGACACTATGTTTCTCACTGATGGAAATGACTGCAAGGCTTACAGCTAAGGATCTCTTCATCAGAGAGTCCCTGATAAAAGCCATTAGTATGACCCGTACATAATGGACCAATTTTCTTCAACAGTTCACTAGGCTAAATTGTGGGTTCAGAGCCCAGCTGTACACGGTATGCATGTTTTAGTGTTTTAGGGTAGATGCATCATACCCCCTCATTTACCATATAAAGTGCAGTTCTCCCATAGAAATGAACATCTGTTAACTCAAGACAGAGGTCTCTGATCAAGATCTCAGGCATTTTGATGTTTTAGCGTGACAGCGGGGAGAATGTGTGTATTTTGCGTCAGAGTATGTGTGACTGACGGTTCAGCGCCTGGGTAGGTGACATTTCCGTTGACTCACTGTCTGGTCCCCACCTGCAAAAGCACATTCCCATCCCACATGGGTGTGTGTTTTTGTCAGTGTGTGTGTGTGTGTGTGTGCACCACACCCATTAAAACCATTAATGCTACTGGCCTTGCCAACAAACACACACACACACCCACACACAAAGTTCACTCAAACACCACAGCTTAATCATGATCTCTGACACAACATCTTACACAAAACACACACGCCCACACACTTACACATACACACAACCAACACCCACTGCCTGTGATAACATGCCCTGGCACCTGTAGCACAGGTAAGGTGAAAGGGGAAGTAAACAAATAGTGCAACTAACACAGATTGATCGGCCATGGTTTTCCACAGTCACCCTATGGGGCCCAACCTCATGGGCAAACAGCACACCTATTCACTCTCCTCCATTCAGTGTTCAGACAATTGGAGGGGACCGGCTCTATTCACCAGCCCTACTTTGTCACCTGGGCCCAGGGGTAGCTTCAATGATCCGTGACTGATGCAGGGGAAATCCGAAGCAATTAATAATCTTTTGCCCTGCGAGATCCGTCCAGGACAGCTGTATTCATTGCCCTTTCAGTGAACCGACGGAAAAAGCCAAGAGTAAAAACAGTGAATTCAATATGAGAAAAACACCATAGCTATTAGCCCTGACAATGGCAAACTGGTCACCGTGTGGTTAAGTGTGTTACGTAAGGTATGCACTTGCGGGTTGAAATGCTAATCATCCCTTTAAAACATGCATTGTGTGAGCTGTAAACTTGAGATGACTTCCAAGAGGTGACCTTTTCAGCAGACCCGTCTGGGTCCGGTCCCCGTATCTTGTATCAGTGGCTGCCAAAGATGGAGTTCAGAAAAAGACACCGTCGACAAACACCAAAGGCCCTACATTTCCCAACGCTGGGGCAGATCCATATCTATAGATAAAGAAAACCTCATTTATGAGTTCGTCTTGGTTAGCAGTGCTGCGTTCAGCAGTTTAATTCCTGTCAGGACCAACTCACATTCACGTTTCAGCAGACGTTGCACTAAATGGAATGAACAGATCGAGGCCTGTGAGGGATTTTGAACCTGTAAGCTGGATGCTCCTAGTCCTCAGGCTCTGCAAGTTGCGTTACTCAATAAAACTCCATAAAACTCGTCTGCTTGGACGAGAACATGGCTGAGAGAGACTGCTTGTGGAAGCACAACAGACCCATCCAGGGCCCTGTGGATGCGGCCCTAGGCATGGGCCCAGGCAGGAGGGGGGCCTAACCCCAGCCTCCAGTCAGGTCATATCCCTCTGGTGAGACTGGAGGCTCGCCTAAGGCTGCTGCTCGCCGCAGTTCCCCTGTGGATCAGCGTCCTCCCCAAAGGCAGGTTTACTTAGGCCCCGGGCCCAGGCTCTGCCCCCAACCAGCCAGCCAGAGCTGCCTGCTCTGATATATTACACACACACACACACACACACAAGCACTGCCTCTTTAATGGCCATTCAAGGGGCTTAGTTTCATCAGAGGAAGCTTTGTGTGGGGGTACAGCAGGATGGATGTCATTTCTGCTTCACCTGGCAATGGAGAGAAAGAGAACGGGAGAGAGAGAAGGGGAAAGGAGCGAAAAGAAGAAGGGAGAGATGGAGAAGGTGGGAGAGAAAGAGAGCGAAGCGGAGGATGAGGGAAACGGAGAAACATGAAAAGAGAAGGAGAAGTGAGAGGGAAGAGAAGAAAGTCAGTATGTGACAGAAAGAGAGGGAGAGAGAGAAGGAGGAGAAAAAGAGAGACAGAATTTATGACTGGTCATGGCTCTGTATTTGTGGTCACACTGTGCATCCAGTCCAGAGGAAAGGCTGGCTTTAAACAGTGGACAGCACTGGATGGAGCAGACTGGAACCCTGGCCTTGTACTTAACTCTTCTTTTCTCCCTCGCTCCCTCTTATTTAGTTCTCTCTCTCTCTCTCTCTCTTTCACTGATATTCAAGGCAAATTCAAGAGTTCAAGTTTTAATGTGGGTTTCTTTGCCTTTCTCTCTCTCTCTGTCTCTCTCTCATCTCATCTCCATGACAACTCTCACCTTTTCAAACTCTGTTCCTTCTTCCTTCTTTCCCCCATCTGGATATCTATAACATTTCCTTAAATGGAGAAAATTCAATACTATGTCTAAAAGACTCATAAAAAACTCAATCCTTAATTTCTTCTAAATCTCTTTTCTTAGGTCTCTCTCTCCCTCTCCCTCTCCCTCTCTCTCTCTCTCTCTCTCTCTCTCTCTCTCTCTCTCTTTCTCGGGGTGCTCAGCCACCACCATTATCTGTTATCACATTGTCAGTGGGGTGTGCATATAAATCAAATGGGCCATCTCACAGCCCTGAGGAAGAGGACTTGCTGTTTTGGCAGAGAGGAGAGTAATGGCTTTAAATATATCCATCAGCAGCGTCGCCACTAAATCTTCATCATCTTTATGGGCTTGCCGCGATGAGAGATTACCGGGAGAAGAATGTGCACTTCCAGAAACTCTCCCCTTCTCTCTCTCTCTCTCTGCCCTTCTCTCTCTCTCTCTCTCTCTCTCTCTCTCTCTCACTGTTTCTTTCTCCCTCTATCTCTCTCACCATCTTCCACCATCTTGCACTTTTGGGTTGAGTGCTCTTTCTGTCTTTCTTTCTTTCTTTTTTATCCTTTCTTTTTCCAGTCTGTAGCACTGTCTCTATTTATCCACTACTCTGTTTCCATTCCTTTAGTGTTTTTAGCCATTTTCCTCTATCTTCTCACCGCTACCCCCTCCCACCCTCACACACTTTAAAAATACCCTGATGATGGAGCACCTACTGTTGCCTTGAACCTAAATAGGTCTGAATATTAATATCATCCATATTTTTACCAGCAGAACTAAGTGCTTGTTGATGTTATGTCGAGTTGTTGTTGACGTTAACTCGGGTTCAGTCTGAGCGTCTGGCCGAACGGTGACTGGAAAGCATTTACGCTTATTTTCATTTCCGACCCCATTTTACAATTTGAAGCAATTAGAGTCTGACATGCTTCTCCCTGTCTGAGCATGTGTGGGAGGCACTCCATCTGTAGTAACCTGAGCCTGGTGATCAGGGCACTGCTGCAGTGACACACACACACACACACACACACACACACACACACACACACACAGAGACACACACACACACACACACACACACACTGCACACTGCACACACACACACACACGCACACACACACACACATGCATGTGTGCACACACTAATAGGTGAGCACAGATGCAAGCCCATGAAACCCAGATGAGCAAGCAGACAAACAATCAAATACCATGGCACAGACATCAACACACAACCACAAATATAAACAGGTGTGCACACAGACATGCACATGCACACACACACACACATTGTCATTAAAAAAAATATACGGATATGGATAAAGACAACACAGTAAGACACAGTGACAAACAGACAATGACAAACTATATAAAGTGCTGGTTAATGTTTTCTTATATTGTTTGTCTTATTCATATACACTGAAACATATTAACAAGCACAGAAAGACACCACCTTGCACACCCCCCCCCCCCCCCCCCCCCCCCCCCCCCCCCCCCCACACTTATTCAATCCAGGCTCATACTCCTAAATGGGCATCACAGCAGTGAGAGAGGTGACCATATGGAGAGGCCATTTTGTGTACCAGCAACAAGGAGCCTTCTCCTCTCACAGGGCCATTGGCCTCAGTGTGCAGCGTGGGGTGCAATCATTAAAAGGCACGAGAGGCAAACAGGCCTATAAAACACACTTCCTTCCCTCTCTTTAAAGCAGGCACCCAGCACACCCAGCACACGAAGAGCCACAAACACACACAGCCTCTCTCTCTCTCTCACACACACACACACACACACACACACACACACACACGGATGAAGTTACTATGCTCTTCCCAAGGACCACCTCAGTAAGGGATTCACAGGGGATTAGAGAGCGCTAGGAGCGACCATCCAAACCCACACCTTTGTCTAAACCCTTGGAGCCAACGCTGCAGAGGGGAGCTACAGCCACCTCCAGCAATGAGGAGAAGAGCATCTGCGAGGGGGAGAGCAAACTGAAACACACAAGCGTTTATAGGAACGAGCCGTGCTCATTCGCGTGCTTTTCAGACCGGGTGGGCAGAGGCTGGAGTGGAACACATGCTGCGTGTTGCAGAACATCTGACACTAGGGAAGGGCAAACTTGTTTTGCTCTTCATGTGAACACTTAACGCCGGAGGTAGGAAATCAAGAGGTCTGATGGGAAAGCCACGGACAGCATGGAGCTGGAAACTAATTAAGCAGGGATGCCCATGGCAGCGGCATATTTCCAGTCATCACTTGACCCTAGTGTTCTTTAGGTTTTAAAAGACAGAAGTTAATATGATTTACTCACAGTTTTCTGAGCTCAGTGTTTGACCTCTGTCTTCTTCCAGTGTCTGATGTAGTGCCCCATTCAGTGCCTGTAGTCGATTATTGAAGGCAGGCGCTCTCCTTTGAGTGCCCACTCCAGCACCACACTACAGTTTCTTTACAGTTACTGAGGTAAACAGACACAGGTGGATCTCTGTAGGGATCCTTTCCATGTGGTCAGACACTTATAATAACATTTATGAGCCTGTCAGTGGTGAAAACAAGCAGTTTACTTTGACATGCTTACTTGCCTCGTAGAATTCCATTGTACAGCCGTTTTGCAGTTGCGGGTTTTAGCTCTAACTCAATACAGGACCAATTTCCCTAGTCAATATTTGGGCCCAGGTTGAGAAATCCTGAAGTTTCCCTTTAAACTCTGAGATATTCAAGTTGAGTCTAAATGGTTCTCATGATGTCTTTCCCTTTAACCTTGCTCTTGCACAAATGGTCAGCAACAGGAGATAACTCTTCCTCCCCCTCCTCTTGTCTGACCTGCGCCTCGTCGCCTTCATCCTTTTTGAAAAAAAAACGTCTTGTATCCATGGCCTTCAAGTCTTGCCTTAGTGATTTAACTAGCTAGCTATCACCAGATGCCAGTCTCTCAGGCTCACATAAAATGTGGCATCCCAAGTACTGTGAAGTAGAGCTGCCTTTTGAATGACACTCAGAGGACCCAAAATATACTTGCATTTTTGATAAACGATATCATATTATCATCTCTAAATCTATGACAGATGAATAGATCCGGGGCTATTTTTTTATCATCCTATTTTCTTTTTTGCCCCGGGGCTTTTCATAAAACATCTGGGGCTACAGCCTCGGCTGCCAGGTCTAACGATGCCCATGGACCATACTGGAGGAATTCACGCAACAGCGAAACACATAGCAGTAAGTTATAAGTGGGGAGTTCTAGGCTGTGTTTGAAAACTCTTAAAAGTAAGATAGCTGTCTTACTACCTTGATGACTCGTCAAAACAGGTGTCTGACGCGAGATATTTTTACGGGTGAAGATATCTCAAAAAACGGTTGTTTTCGAACGGTCTTTTGCTTGCACTGCCGCCTCACAGCAAGAAGGTCATGGGTTCGATTCCCGCATGGGGCTCTGTTGGCTCTGGGGGGCAGGTCCTCCCCAGACCTTCAGTGCTCAGGTGGGCTTTCTCCCGGGCCTTTCTGTGTGGAGTTTGCATGTTCTCCCCGTGTTCACAAGGGGTTTCCTCCACTAAGAACCCAAACAGAAAAACATGCAAAAAGAACAGAACAATCCTGTCCGTCCCTGACCGAGACGGACAGTTCACTTGGTCCCCGGGCGCTAAGAAGCTGCCCACTGCTCCTGGGGGGTCCTGGAGAAAGGACGTCCCGGGATGGGAAAAAAGCAGAGCAAGAATTCACGGCGACCTCAGGCCTGCGTGTGTGTGTAGTGTGTCCTGGTCGCCTCCATATATATAACACGTGTGTGTTGCTGTGAGTTCGTGCAATAAAAACTGACTGCAGTCAGCTTTGTTTGTTGTTGTTGATAATGTGTGATGTTGGTACGCTGAAAGAAGGAAGGTAGTAAGACAGAATTTTAAGAGTTTTCGAACACACCCCTAATCACATGTATTCTTGAACAGCTTCAGTGTGAAGTGTGAAAAGAAGACATACACAGAAGGAATACACAGTGTGATTTCCCACCAACACACCAAGCATGAACTTGCCTCAAGTAATTGACAGAAAAAGGTGTGAAATCAGGCCCAAACAGGTTCCTTATCTGTGTGTGTCTGCCTATATGTGTCCTGCAGCTAATGTAAGCACAGCCAAGGATCAAAGTCCCACCAAACAGACAAGCAGCACAGCTGTGAGCTGTGAATGGTTGGCTAAGCATGTTCCAGTGCATGTATCCCCCATACTGCCTGAATACGAGTTGAATGATGAATTAAAAAGCGTGCCGTGACCTAGACGTCAAAATGGAAACATGTCAAATTGAAACCTGGTGAGACCTTATCAAGACCAGGTGATTCTGATGACAGTCAAATGACTTTGGCAAAGCTACTGAGAGAGAGAGCGAGAGAGAGAGAGAGAGAGAGAGAGAGAGAGAGAGGGAGCGAGAGAGAGAGAGAGAGGGAGAGAGAGAGAGGGAGCGAGAGAGAGAGAGAGAGAGAGAGAGAGAGAGAGGGAGAGAGAGAGAGCAAGAGAGAGAGAGAGGGAGAGAGAGAGAGCGAGAGAGCGAGACAGAGAGAGCGAGACAGAGAGAGTGAGGATTGAAGCTCTTGGCCTTGGCTTTCCACACTATAATGCTAAATGCCTGGAATCCCTTGTGTAATTGCTGATAATTGATGGCTCAGTCTGACAGCAATCAGTCTGACAAGTCATCGCACTAACACCGATCACTAAGGTAATCTTAGCTATATATCTTTATGTATATCTCACCCACTGGCAAACACACACACACACACACACACACACACACACACACACACACACACACACACAAAATCACAACACATTGATGTGCTGACAAATATACAGGTATAAAAACCCATACTCTAGCTGAAACACCACACACCCTCACCTACAGCACATTAGACACACTCACACTCACACACACACACACACGTCACACGTGCACGTCAGAGCTGCATGGAGAGCAGTATCTGCCTTGGCCTCGGAATGCTTCGATCATAAGTCACATGCTGTAAATAAGCAAGCCGTAAAAGATCGTTAAAGATTTCTGTGACGCAGGTAGCTGTGAGAGAAGGCTGGGTCATCCGTTCATCCATCTGCACGCCTCCATATTCCAGATCTTTCTTTCTCTCCATCCGTCTGTCACTTCTGTGCTCCAATCAAACGGATCTGTCCAGACCTGAAACTACACAGTGTTGTGTCACAAGTCTGTGACTCTGTGTGAGGGAGATCCGTCTTTTAATTTCCTGTAGTCTTGGCAATACAGTGTTTAAGTCTTGGCAATACACCAGCACACTGTCTGACTCTTAGTAAAAAGTAGTATGATCTAGAGCAGGGTTTCCCAACCCGTGGGCCGCGGCCCATTGGTGGGCCGCCAAGTGCCATCCAGTGGGCCACGAAAATGTTTCAGGTTTTTTTTTTTTTCACGAATTTTCCACGAAGAACGGATTTTTAGTTGAGAACAATATTAATTAGGGATGTCAAAATTAACGCGTTAATCTTTGAGATTATTGTGGCCGAGATGAATGCGATAAAATATTTTAACGCAACTTTGTTTACTTCCGGTGTGTTTTGACCCCTGACACGAAACCGCCGCGTGCCTGAAGTCAGTTAGATAGGAGAGACCGAGACGGTAGTTGAAGATGGAGAGAGCTGAGGGATTGTTGGGCGGAACGTTTCTGTTTAAGTTTCTGCTTAAAAATGACGGAACAATCGACAAAACTAAAGTTGTAGCATTTGCCAAGATGAATTTAGCGATCACAGAAGCAGCTCGTCTTTAAGTTATCACTGTAATGCAAAGCACCCGACAGAAAGCAGTCCCAGGTTAGATGGTCGCCAACCCACACTCCGCGACTTCTCTAGGAAAGTAACTAGACCAGTCCGTGAAAAGGTTACCAACGCTGTAGAAAAATTGAAAGAATGACAGCACTGGTAATGTCATACTACCGAAAACTACTCAAATTCAGCGTAAATACAACCCTGATTATATTAGATTTGGTTTTGTGAATGGAGGTGACGTCGTCGTTGAGCCCAGGGCGCAGTGTGTCGAGTGCGTTTTAAAGCTGTCTAATGAGGCGCTCAAACCTTAAAATCTGAATCGACATTTGGAGACGCGACATCCAGCCCTCACATACAGAACTGGAAAGGATGAAAGGTAGCCCGTTCCTTTTAAAACAAGTTAGACGAGTCGACGGACGTCAGTAAAGCTGCATTAGTGCTGTTTTTTGTGCGTTATCATTGGAGTGGTATTCTACAAGAGGACATGCTTTTCTGCGCAGAGTTACCAACTCGAACTACTGCCCAGGAATGCTCGGTTCTATTTATGTTGATAATAGATTGCAGCCACAGATTTAAATCATTATTTCAATTATTTGAATCATTATATTGACCTATTTGAACCTACTTATTTGAACATTATTTTAACCTATTTGTTTGCATGTCTGAAGCATCACCTATTTTAATTAGGCCTAGCTGAGTGGTCTTGTTTGCATGTTTCATCACTTGTTTTGAGTGCATGCTATCTTTTGAGTCTATTCTGGTTTTATTTCCTTGCTTGTTTGCTGTGCACAAATAGACCTAGGCCTACTGCAATTAAGTTTCTTTATTTCAAAACTCTTTTGGATAATACATCCCTTTTGACTGAAAATGCTCTGTGCGGTTTTATGTTGTTTTCTGGTGCAATACAATTTTGATTGCAATATCTAGAGGAAGATTTTCTTGTATTAATTACTAGGCTCCCACCTGTAGCAGGTGCTGATGTTGCTCTTTGTGACACATAACAATCGCTTATTAATAAGAATGGAATATAGATAAGCTAAAATAAGAGGGGTGTCTGTTGGGCCCCGACCTGTTACAAATACGAAAAGGTGGGCCTCGGAGTAGAAAAGGTTGGGAACCCCTGATCTAGAGCACTTACATATGTATTTTTACTACTCTCCATACAGCATACTGGATGCAGCCCTCATTGGGGGCCTGATGCAAGGGCCTCTGCAGAATCCTTCAGAGGTTCCACGGTGGAATGCCTTTTAGGAGGTTCACCATTGTTTCTACAAAGTGCATTTCACCTGCAGGGTTTTGAATTGTGTGGAATTAAAACCAGGTCCTCCGTGTGTTCAGAAGGCTGCATGAACGAGGGCGAGAGCTCCCTGTTTTCTGGGGGAGCTCGCTTTTTGTCCAAGGGGGGAGTTAATTGAGTCGAACTGAGTGGTGTTGAAGAGGAAGGATTTTCGTTTCAGGCCGGCCCGAGATGTAAGATGACTCTGGGTTTTTCTGAGATTTCCATTCGGGGGGCCTGCTTCCAAACGCAGGGAGGCCCCCGAGCGAAGCCACATGTGAGCGAAAGAGAAGGTGACAGAGACCGTAGAGCCACTCTGCTTTTTAATCAGTATGAAATTATGAGCAGAGAAAAAGAATATCCAAACATATACATCGCCATTTGTCGCCGAGAGCTGCATACTATATTCATTACACCACATTCTTACAGTAGTGCTCAGCATTTAAAAAGTCATCTCTAATTCTGCCCAACATAAAACTTGAGAGCTCGTTTGAACTCCTCCCTGCCCCACCTCCTTCCTCCTCCCTTCGTGGTATTTCTTTTTTCCTCTCTCTCTCTCTCTCTCGCTCTCTCTCTCTCTCGATTCTCCTTCTCCGTTAGAGGGATAATAAATAGCTATGAAAATGAATAAGGAAAATATAGTGACTGGCAGAGAACATGGTGTAGAAGAATAGGAAAATAAATTAAAAAGTACTCTCCAAACCAAACACGGCAGTAGTTCAAAGCAGAGAGGAGAGGAGAGGAGAGGAGAGAGGAGAGGAGAGGAGCGCTCGCTCGCTCGCCGCTATACCGCGTGTATTGGACGTTTTGCTTTATTGCTAGCATATGCGCCAATCCTATTATGCCCTTCCTTACGAGCAAACCACGGAGGCCCTTATAGGCAGCGGTGTAAAAATATTATCACTGAGCAGGGGGAGCCGACTGAAAGGGTGAAGCTGGGGGAATAGAGGAGGAAAATCTATTCTTCTGCCGGAACATTCCTTTTTGTTCCTCTGGCTGATATTTTGACAGAGGGAGAGAGAGAGAGAGAGAGAGAGAATGAAATGGAGGGAGGGTGGAAGTGTATTTGCATAGCTGGTGTTGGCTGAAGCGACATGGTATTCACAGGGAGCTCATTTAACTGTTAATTTAATTAGAGGATTCGAGACCCAGATCAACAGGCTGTTTGCCTGCTAATGCTTCAGTTCAAGCAAAACGCAATATATGCAACTGGATGAAGGGTTCCCAGGCCGTGCTATTGGCTGAAAAGTCTGGTGCGGCTAACCCTCATTGGCCTCTGTAGGTTTTGGACGGGGTCGGGTAGGGTCAGAGGAGTGGTGGGTCTGCGGTGAGGATCCGATCTGAGCCGCATGCCACACACCGAGCTGACCAGGCTCACCACTGGCCCCAAAGCCAGGCATTCATGGGAGTGACCAGACAAACCTCTGGCTGACCAGATGGTGCCCCTCTCCCTAACAGCTGCCCTCACCACCAGTCACTGGCCCAATGCACATGTGTTTGCTGTGGACTGTGAGAAGTCTGTGTCTGTTTGAAATGTAATTACTCTGCAGTGGTCTTTAGATATGGTGTTTTTCCTGCCTTAGTAGTATAATACGCCCTTTATAAGGCCTGAGGACATGCTCTGTAGGCGAAAGGCCAAGAACAATGTCACAGGCCTGTTGACTGATTTGTATTGAAAAGATCATAGTTCGCTTAAACGTATACACCTTTGTCAAGACTTTTTCCAGATTAAGACTGAGTTTGTCAATGTAATCAATACACACAGACAATCATATCATGTCTAGATTTGTGAAACCTCAGGAAAAGTTAAACTTTACTGACTGCCCTGGCAACATCAAGCAGGATTTAGAATAAGACCTTTATATCCTCTCACAAATACAAAAATGACTCAGACCATCCTTTGAAGAATCTTTTCAAAGGTCTCTTTGGTTGTTACTACCGCTCATTTCAGCTGACAAGAACCTTTTTTTGTTACCAGTCATAAAAACAACACATATGTCCAGAAACAACATATAAAACAACATCTGTGACCTGAATGGCTATATGGCTAGTCACTGCCTTTAGTACCTCTCCTAAGCACATCAGAAAGTGCCAGAGAAGCAGTGTTTTGAATGAGTCATGTACACTCTCATTAGCTGTCAGGTGGCTGTCAAACCTGACCTGCTTTAAGCAGAAATGGCCTTTCTGGAATGCGGGAGGCTTCTAGAACCCATGGCCAGATCAGTTTCAAAGCCAGCAGGCCACCCAGATCCTGAGGAGGGTCAACCACAGAGATGGCCATCACCTTGACCAAAACGCAAACGCAAGACCAATCTCTTTTAGATGTCGTCCACATAAAAACAGTGTTTTTGAACAAAAAATCAGAAGAGCTCATCCGTATACTATATAACCGAATTTTCCCAACTTACCCTGCTTAAAGCAGCAATACGTACTAGCAAGCTAACTACCTAAAAGGCATGCTAAAACCTTGCAACCACCACCAACAGCCCAGTTGGCACTGATCGAAGTTTGTCAACACACTAACTGGTGTCTTTTGGCAGTATAGCTGGCAATGTCATGCTGTGAAATCTTTTCTTACATTTTGCAGTGTTCCAGCCTGGAACACATAACTACATAGGGCATATCCTGGATGGCTAGTGGGAAAGACACAGTTCTGCGCTTCATATGACCATATGCTCTCAAAATCAATTTGAGGATGGTACCAAAACTAGTTGCCTATAAAACCATACCTCAAATAGTGTCAAATTGTTGCATAGTGTTGCTTTAAGGTTGCTAGCATTTAGTATCACTTCATATCAAACAAACCCAGAAAAGGCTTTGGCCGCTGATGTTTCCGATAAATTACGCCCTCCTTGTAAAAAATGAAATAAATTGGCTGACGACCAAACATTTTCAAAAATATGTATTTTCAGGCCCCGAAAAACGCTGTTGTCACAAGGCCGAAACGCAACAGAACGTCTTAGTTTCCGGATAATAAAGAAGTGCTGTTTCATTGCAGAAAAAAACACACAATACTGGACCATCATGAGAGAAGCCCCACATCAGCGACTTTACCGCACTTCCATATTTTTCAAGACGTTAATTTATCACTCGCCACAGACTTCAGTGTCCTCTTTCATACCCCGATGCCATAATGACCCGCAGTGCCAGCTTTGTAAACACATTGGGCTCCAAGTTACACAGCCACTTTAAGGAAGACTAGCGTCAGGCCACTGAAACACGGACCGGCTCTATTTACAGGGAGCCCTGTGACGGTTATAACCATCTTTTTTTGAGTTTGAGTGTTCTACTTAAACTACCTTCCCCTCCCCCCCACCCCCATTCTCACATTATCTATATTAAGACACTGGTTTCTGATGTCAGTGGGTTGTAAAGTTTGACTTATGTTTATTGGTTTGGACAGGACTGGTCTGCGAAGGTCACTGAAGGGATAATCTCTTAAACCTTTAAGTGGTGTATTACACTCAAAAACTATAATCACCTTTATTCACGATGGAGGCAGATGATGATTTTTTTTTTTTTTTAAACATCACTTCTCCCATCCCTATGTAGCTGTTCCAGTTGAAGCCATCCAAGAGAGTAAACACCCATCAATCAGAGGCCATTTTACAGCAGGCCACAGAAAACATTCAAAATAATCACATTTCCACATTTCTCTGTTTGCTTTGAGAAGATTTATCAGCCTCAGCTTGGACCAATACAAAGAGACTCTGGTAATAGGTTAGGTACAGAGGTTAAAGCTCTGTCACATTTACATTTTATCTCACATCTCAGATGTGCTTTCCCCCCCTTAAAAAATATTTGTCAGCAGATCACATCAGGTGTAGGTTGCGAAAGGGGTAGATGGGTTTTGGGGGATGCCTGGCTTTGTGGGGAGGGGAGTGACGTAAGTTCATCGGCTCAGCACTCAAAGCTCCGTCTGACTCAGCTTCCGAGAGAAAGATAGAGAGAGAGAGAGACAGGGAGAGATAGAGGGAGGCTGCTCGCCGGCCAAAACTAAAATTAGGCGAGAAATCTTTCAGCAGGAGACGTCTGTTTATGGAGATGTCTGAGACGGTCTCCCCACCGTCCGCGCCAGAGCTACCAAAACACCTTGGCTACAGTTACAACATTTGCGTGGCATCAGACGTGCCGTTAAAACAAAACACACAAAACCTCGCCTGTGTTTGTCTTCCTAACCTCCTATTTGTGGGACTATATGAATGTGTCTTTGTGTGTGTGTGTGTGTGTTTGTGTGTGTGTTCTGTGCTTTTGTGTTCTTTTTGTGTGGTGAATGCCATTTGTGTTTTATGTGTACAACACTGTAAAGCTACCGTTTGCAGGAGTGTATTTGTGTATGAATGTGTGTGTGTGTGTGTGTGTGTGTGTGTGTGTGTGTGTTTGTGTGTGTGTGTGGGGGGGGGGGGGGGGACCTGAGGCGTACCTGAGGAAAGAACGACAGTGTTTTCAACTTCTGTGTGTCTGTATTGACGGTGCATCCGACTGCAGGTTGAGACAGGTTTTTTGTGGATAAAACTGCTGTATGTACGCCTACAGTATGGAGCAACATCTACATACTCTGTGTGTGTGTGTGTGTGTGTGTGTGTGTGTGTGTGTGTGTGTGTGTGTGTGTGTGTGTGTTGAGCAACAGCTAAGCCATGTCAGCAGATGTGGCTTTCCTGCTCTCTCTGTCTCCAACCCTTCCTAGCCTCAGGGAGGTTACTGAAAACAACAACTCCTCTGTGAGTCCAAACACGCATGCACACACACACACACACACACACACACACACACACACACACACACACACACACACACTACTGGGACTAATACCAAAAACAGACAACAGAGTGGGGAACCTCTGAATGAATTTTTACATTGTTTATTGTTCGTGGCTCTGTTGGGCTTGAGGTCATTTTTTAACACATTAAAAAAAGGGAATCCCACATCATCGGACACAATGGTGACAGGGATAAGGAACCAATCCATTTGTGAATAAATGCTCTGTGCAACAATGGCTAGGGGGATAATACCTAATCAGAGGTGACTGGTCGGTGAAACAGAGTATGAAGTGTAAACCTGGGAACCTGAGAAAGGCAGGCCGCTATGGAGTAATCTCCAATGGAAGAAATGGAAGAAAAGCCCTTAAATGGCGACTTCTGGTAGATTTTGGCAAAATGTACAAAAATTATGAGACTAACCTTCAACAGATTTAAGGTATCACATATTACTACATTCAAGCATTACATGATCTTGCTCCTACTGATAACTGCCAAATGGCTGTAGAAAGTACTGGAATTATATCTATATTATATCTATCTATATTATATTATATCTATGTCTGGGATTTGGGGAACATAACCAGTATTCCATTGTCCTGCCTCAGCAGTACAAATAAACCGACATTTTAATCAAATTAATTTAATGTATTACCAAATGACCAGTCCCGTTGAAAAACA